>NW_026725845.1:0-49769 GCF_029784015.1 Lycium ferocissimum
AAAGAGTGGGTTATGGTCCTCGTTCGCAGAGTTTGTGTATGTATTATGTGTTTGGGCGGTTATCTACCGCGGCAGAGGCCTTGCCGCCGCCTTTTCATGTGTATATAAATATGTTGGCCCCGTGTGGCCTTTGCCGGTATTTTTCGAATGCGGTGTTAATTTTTGGTTAGTAAGAAAAACAGAGGAAACTCTGCCCAAATTTTTCTAAATGTTTGAGTTACTACTTTTGGGCTTTTGGTACGTACGGGTGCCCAGGTCGGGCACTAGTCACGGCCTACGGGGCTGGGTCGTGACAGTATTATAATTGTGGTTATTGTAAAATTAGTATTGGAAGTGAAAGTTGAACGAAAATGGAATGGAATTGGAAAAAGTGCATGTGGCCGTGAGATGCATAGGTGGTGAATCAATGGCGAATCTATTTTGTTAATATGTTAGTTGCGTTGCTGTGATCGTTATAGCGTAAATAAAGGTTTAATGATTTAAGTTTGGCATTAGAATTTCATATACGTTATTATGGCAAAGTATGTGTGCTAACATAGTTGTGATGTACTTATGGAAATGTATTGTGGGATGCTCGTTGTGAATGTGGTTAATGAATTGGAGAGATGATAATGTGTTATGAATATATTCGTCGAAGAATGGAAGTTTCGGATGAGTTATGGTTTCGGTGGAAAGTTTATATATTCTACGAATAATATGTAAAACTACTTGTAATGTCTTTAAATGATGTTGGGATGATCTTGGTAAGCAAATGAATATGTAAACATTGATATTGGTTTGAACTCGTGAAGTTAGTTTGGAAGTTGTTGTCTTATGTTGGAAGAAGACTATTCGTGTTAGTATGCGATTCTTGTTGTGGATTAATGTTGTTGGTCTGGTTGTTGTGGATATTTGAGCCGAGTTAAATCCTCGGGCGTCGTATTTATAGGGGAAGTCTTGTCTAAAATTTCGGTAGCCAAATAGAAACTAAAGATTGAAATATCAACTTGCATGAATAGTAATGTCAATGTGACCATTTGCGTATTTTCGCATGAACGGAAAGTGAGTTTGGGAGAGCGTAAGAGACGCAAAAGGTATGTAAAGCTACCCCTATTCTTTCCTTGGCACGTCTTAGGTGTATTAGGCTTGACTTTGGACCCGGGGATAATCCTACTCCTCGGAATCTACGTTCGAACTTAACCTTTTTCCTTCGTAGAATTGAACCTATAAGGTTGTAAATGGTTAAGAATGTTGTTAAAATCTCTCTAGAACTCGTACAAATGGAATCCGATTACCTTAGAACCCTTACTAATGATATTATGAAGTTTAACATATGCATTCTACGTCCGCCACCTCGATTGACCGAGGTGGGCCCATGCTCCCGATTTTATCCTTTTGTACTTATGACTTGTCTTTGAACGGCTTTAAAAGAAACGTTTTAACTACTCTCGCTATCTATTATCTAAAAATTGTTTTGAATACTCCGCTAAGTCTTATAAATTGTTCGAATTCGGTCGGATTATTTGTAAGCTGAGGTGGGGCCCACACGTTAAGATTTTTTTTTTTTTTTTTTTTGGAACATGTGACAAGTTATATGAATCACATATGTAAAGTTAAACACAACTCATGAAGGACCCTTGGGCCAAATCAAAGTGGAAGCCCTCCAAACGAATATTTTTAAGAAAACGTTTTCGGGTGACCTGACTTTGAGGGGCAAAAACGGTATTATAAGTTTGGAATTTGGAAAAATACCGAGAAATAGAAGTTGTAGATAATTGAATTAGCTTTCCAACCATAGGTCGTGGGTTCCCAGGTGACGTCGGTACAAGGAGATATGAACGTTTTAAGGTCGAAAGGTCAGTGGGCTAGGCCCAACTCGGGCCCAACCGGGTTAGGCCCATGACCCATGTTATTTAAGTGATATTTCATCCCTTCCCTCCTCATTTTAAGACCTGGAACAACCAGAAAATTCTGGAGAGATAGAGAAAAAGGCCTTGGAGAAGAAAAACCAATTTTGACCAAAATCCGAGCGCCGAATCCCGAAGCCCATGAAGGGAAAAGTGTTGTACGCTGCGTTGTCTTCAATTTGAGCTAAAAATCAACCAAGGAGGAGAGTGATAACATGGTGGCTGCCTACTTAAGGTAATATGAAGGTTCCTTTTCATTGTTAACAAGTTTATTTAAAGATTTAACGGATTAGGACGGAAGAAATAGCGATATAAATTCGTTTGTCGGTGTTGATGTGGTAGCCGTATAGGGGGCTGTTTTGGTGGGGTATGATGAGCTAATTTTATTTAGTATTTTGATTGTTGTTGTGTTGTGGATTTCATGTTGTTAAATGAAGATTTAATGGCTTGAAATAAAGTTGTAATCGTTTGCGGATTATGGAAGAAGTTAATATGACATTAGTATGGTTTCTTATAATTGTAGGAATAATGTTGCTAATATGTAGAATGTTGGTGTAGTTTATGAATTTGGAGGAAAGAAAATGTGTTGTAATTATTCTTGTTGGATTTGAAAGAATTTGGGTAGTGTATGTGTTGGTTGAACCGTTTGAAATATTGTGCGGGTTGTCGAAGTGTTCTAGAATATTGTTGAATGGTTTCGGATTAGTATTTGAATGTGTGAACAATTGTGAATTGGATATAAATGAAATGTTGTTTGATTATGTAAAAGGAGCTACTAATGTTGGAATGTATTTTGAATAAATTGTTGAAGTTGGAGATATGATGGTTGGCATTGTTGTTGATAGTTTGGCCGAGTTAAATTCTCGGATTTGTTGTTGTAATTTTTGGCCGAGTTGGACTCTCGGGGATGGCGCATTTACAGGGGAAATGCTGCCAAAATTTCTGTAAGACAAGTGTTACTTCAAGATTCAACTCCTAAAAGCTTATAGTAATGTTTGGTAACTATGACCCTTTGTAGATTTTGGAGAAAACGGGACTTGAGTTTGGACGAGCGAGAAAGGCGAATAAGGTATGTAAAGCTTCACCTTTTGTTCTCTTGGCATGTCCTAGGCATAATAGGTTTTGATACGAGCCTTGGGGGCGACTCTACTCCTAGGAATCCGAGCTTAGATTTGGCCCTTTTTCATTCAAAAGAATTGAATTAGATACTTTATGTTTTGTTGGAAAAATAGCTTAAACATTTATAACTCTCACAAATGGAACCGAATTACCTTGAGATTTTCATAGGTGGCTCCATAAAGCCTAATGTTCATGATTTTACGTACGCCACCTCGACTTGACCCGAGGTGGGCCCCCAATTTCCGAGATTTTTCCATGTTGACTTAATTGACTTATTTTGAGCGTTATGCAAGTACGACTTTTGACTAACTTCCGATTGTTAAAAAGTGATCATTTTGATTATTCCATTGAGTTCTATGATATATTTTGCCATGTACAAACGATCCCAAAGGTTTTGTCTTTGACATAACTCGTCGCAACTCCGAAAGGTATGACCTATGGCTATTGTCGACTTCCTTTAAATGATCTATCGTACGGATTGTTCTTTCGAGTCTTGGCAAACATTGTATATTTTATGTTGCATGTGGTTTCTCACTACTCGCTCGTGCGAGCTGCTATTACATCTTTCACCGCGTCCGGGCCGGGGCATGTATTCGTGCAATTCCTTTGCATTGTTCACCGCGTCCCTCACTAGAGGGCCGGGGCATGTTATATACATATATATATACTTATGATGATGATGTGATGACGGGGAGGTGGCCGGGATGGCATATGATGATTCCTTTCACCGCGTCCCTCACTAGAGGGCGGGGCACGTTATATATATATACATGATGATTTTACTTACCGCGTCCCTCACTAGAGGGCCGGGGCATGTTATGTATGCATATGTTCATGATGATTTCTTTAAATATGATACTCGGTCCATTAATGATTTTGAAAAGCATGATTTACGTTCAAGGTAAGTTTTATGAGTTCGGTTCTTTGTACTACTTTTTCGTCCTCCTTATTTCCGTATGATCCGGTTTTGTGTTTACCGCTTTACATATTCGGTACATATTTCGTGCGACCCCCTTTCTTCGGGGGCTGCGTTTCATGCCGCGCGGTACACCCTGTGTGAGTGAAGATTTTAGTAGAAGACGTTTCGGCGGGATTAGCTAGCTCCATTTCTTCGGAGTCTTTGCCGAGTCGGATTATCATGTTATGGTTTCATGTTTCGGGTTAGAGACTTTGCGAACAGTGTTGTGGGTATTAGATGTCGGTTATGTAAATGGCTATGTAAGCCGGTATATTATTATGCGTTGTGTTATAAGTTTCATATCCGCAAGATTTTATTTGATTTGAGAAAAGCAAAAAGCATATTATTCTTCGATAAATTTTTGTTATGTATAATTGTGTCATGATTTGAGAGTCAGCGTGAGTATGACTATTATGTGAGTCCGCGGGTTCGCTCGGCCCTAAATAAGGGTCGGGTGCCCATCACGCCCTAACGGAAATTAGGGTGTGACAAATTGGTATCGAGCGGTTCGTCTTGGGGGTTGTACGCAAAGTCGTGTCCGGTAGAGTCTGTTTATGGTGTGAAGCGCGCCACATTTATAAACAGGAGGCTACGGGGCATCTAGGATGGTTACTCTTCTTTGACATCATAGATCGTGCCGTAGAGCCATGTATAGGAAATGAGATTCCCGACACTAATCTTTGATTTTAGCCGAAGAATGATGTCGATGGAGGAAAGCAATGGCGATATTGGAAGCTATAAAGCGTAAAGGTAAGCAACGGTACGAAGGAAAGGATGCATGTCGGGTAAGAAATAGAAGTACGGCGGAATACGAACGAAAGATCAAAAAGGGAAAGTAAACAAGAAAGTGTGACAGGTGCCGATTGAGTTGGGCATACAAGGTATGTTTATTATTTTTGTACTGTCGATGATGTTGGGAGCCCTGTGAGGCCGTGATATTACATGATATGCGTATATATATGTTGGCCCTGTGAGGCGTTGTTGGTATTTCCTGTGTACAGGTTTTGAGATAGCAACAGTTCTGAGAGGAAACTCGCCGAAATTTTTTACGGAAATAAAGGAAGAATAAGATATAAGTACGTAATATGTCTTGGAAAGTCATGCCGATAACAATGATAAGATTCGACTAAGTTATGAGTATGGCCGACCCCGAGAAAAGAACTGTGACGGGTACGAATGAATGGATAAGGCAGCCTGCGGAACGATAAGGATAAAGTGGATCAAAAAAAAAAAAAGGGTAAAGGATTAAGAAGTGTTATATTATCGGATTGATTACGAACAGGATGTAATATGAGTATAGCGAGGACTGCTATGGAAATAAGTAAAGCCTAATGAGAAAGCGGCTAAAGCTATGATGTGGTCTACGTAGTTAGAATATAAAAGTAAGGGTGAAACGAAAAAGTGAGCTATAGAGCGAATAAGCGAGACTTATCAAGTTACGTAAGGAAAGCTTGGGATAAGGGTTATATAACAGTGGAAATGATAGTGAGCGTAAGAAAAGAAAGGGTAATCGGAAGAAGGAAATGAGAAGGGAGTGAGACAACAGTGCAGTAATAGGCCATGATATGTGTAGTCAAGGATACGAGTACTAGAGTGACGGAACGGTAAAAGACTCGGATATAGAAATGATAAAGAACGAGGTAAGAATGGGAACAGAATCGGGAAGGCGATGACCGAGTGATTATAAGTAACGGTGATCGAAGTGTATTCCTCGTCATTGAGACCTGGAAGTTCAGGACGAAAAGTAATCATATTCCCAGGTGGAAAGCGAGTACCGAGGACCAAAAGAGGGGTAAAATAGTAATTATGCTATAAGAGCGCTTCGAACTCCGTTAAGACTTCGACTTACTCCAGATCACGTGACGGAGGTCATGCGGTGAGGTGGATGCGATTATGCGGCATTGAGGCATCGTATTTCACCGAAGTTTCAAAGTTAAGCGTCTTTGAAGCGAGAGAAATCACGGGATGGGTGACCCCCGGGAAGTTTTACGAAAATTCTACAAATTCGGACGCAAGAAGTGAATAAGGAGTTAGAGTGACTTAAGGGTAAATTAAGAGTCGAGGAGTGGACGAGAAACCCAAGAAGGTCGCGCGAACGGGGCAAATTAGACCGATAAAGAGGAAAAAGATACATCGCGACTTTAGAATTAGGGTGAATTGGAATAGCGTGTGGAGATATCTTGTAAGCAAGATAGTAGAAGAGACTATATGTGTACATAGGTACGCACGGGATATCTCGCACATGGTTAGATTAGCGGATATATGTATCCCGTAATCAGAGTGGCGGTGTGTAGAAGGCATTAATCTGACAGGGTAACAAAGTTCAAGTGAGGAGAAAATTATAAATGGCACGAATGTTATAAGGCAAGTTGATGCTGTTTTCACTATAAGTTGAGCTTAGAAAGTGCTAATACAACGATATTTGGAAAGGAAAGAAAGCGAGTAAATGAACGGCAAGAAGATCAAAATGCCGGAATAACAGTACCGCTCAATTGAGATTGGAAATACGGATTTAGGGCAAGGTAGAATTGGGCGATAGTATAACCACACCCCTAAAGGGGGGGGAAGCGAGGGCGAGAGATACAAGTGTAAGGCGAAGACAATCGACGCTACGATGTCCTGGATACGGATGCGTGGGCCGCAGGTAGAGCTCTTTGCGGAGACAAGCTAAGGGGATCGAAAAGTCAGCAGTAAAGGGATAGGAGTCAGGGTAATAATCGAGGTGGCGCTGAGGATTAATTGTAAGTATCCGGAATAACATGATATTAGAAAATGGAGACTTAAAGAGGGAGTACGATAAAGGAAAGTAACGAGTAGCTTACGGAGGCCTTTGTGAAAGGTGGTACGGCTATACGGATTAGAGGTTAAGATGTAGACAATAGAGGGGTTGTTAGCAGGAAAAAAAAAATTTCCTATGGTAGAAAGTAAGAAAAGCGGGGAAAAGAAGTATGATAAAGTAGACTCCTAGCAAATGCGAGCACGGGAGTAAGATGCGGAATAGTATGAATCGGGGAAAAGGAACGAGCGTGATTAAGATTAAATACGCGGGTCGTGCAAGGGACAATAGCGAGTTCGAATCAAAGATAAGGTAATGACACGAGGCAAGGTGTTGAAAATGTAACAAGATGAGTAAAGAAAAATTGTAAGACGATTTAAGCAAGTGATCGGAATTAGTCGGCTATCGAAAGCGGGCGAATTTATGTGTTTCACGAAAGGCGTAATCAAATTCGACAAGAAGGAAAAGCTTAACTTAAGACGTATTGAACCTGATTACACTAGTTGTAAGGCAAGAAGGTTGCGTGCTAAAGATGCAGCTTCCGTTAAGGCACCGCGGCGGAATAATAACGAAAGGAAATGACTTGCGAACACGAGGAGGAAATGGAAGAGAAGTATGATTGGTAAATGAAATTGCGGCTCATGGTAGTGAATGAACCCCCCCCCCCCCCCCCTCGAGATCCTTAAGACTCTATACGATTAGTTGAACATTCGAGGACGAATGTTTTAAAGGGGGGAGGATGTTATATCCGTATTTTTGAACGTCGGATTATTTGTAAGCTGAGGTGGGGCCCACACGTTAAGATTTTTTTTTTTTTTTGGAACATGTGACAAGTTATATGAATCACATATGTAAAGTTAAACACAACTCATGAAGGACCCTTGGGCCAAATCAAAGTGGAAGCCCTCCAAACGAATATTTTTAAGAAAACGTTTTCGGGTGACCTGACTTTGAGGGGCAAAAACGGTATTATAAGTTTGGAATTTGGAAAAATACCGAGAAATAGAAGTTGTAGATAATTGAATTAGCTTTCCAACCATAGGTCGTGGGTTCCCAGGTGACGTCGGTACAAGGAGATATGAACGTTTTAAGGTCGAAAGGTCAGTGGGCTAGGCCCAACTCGGGCCCAACCGGGTTAGGCCCATGACCCATGTTATTTAAGTGATATTTCATCCCTTCCCTCCTCATTTTAAGACCTGGAACAACCAGAAAATTCTGGAGAGATAGAGAAAAAAGGCCTTGGAGAAGAAAAACCAATTTTGACCAAAATCCGAGCGCCGAATCCGAAGCCCATGAAGGGAAAAGTGTTGTCGCTGCGTTGTCTTCAATTTGAGCTAAAAATCAACCAAGGAGGAGAGTGATAACATGGTGGCTGCCTACTTAAGGTAATATGAAGGTTCCTTTTCATTGTTAACAAGTTTATTTAAAGATTTAACGGATTAGGACGGAAGAAATAGCGATATAAATTCGTTTGTCGGTGTTGATGTGGTAGCCGTATAGGGGGCTGTTTTGGTGGGGTATGATGAGCTAATTTTATTTAGTATTTTGATTGTTGTTGTGTTGTGGATTTCATGTTGTTAAATGAAGATTTAATGGCTTGAAATAAAGTTGTAATCGTTTGCGGATTATGGAAGAAGTTAATATGACATTAGTATGGTTTCTTATAATTGTAGGAATAATGTTGCTAATATGTAGAATGTTGGTGTAGTTTATGAATTTGGAGGAAAGAAAATGTGTTGTAATTATTCTTGTTGGATTTGAAAGAATTTGGGTAGTGTATGTGTTGGTTGAACCGTTTGAAATATTGTGCGGGTTGTCGAAGTGTTCTAGAATATTGTTGAATGGTTTCGGATTAGTATTTGAATGTGTGAACAATTGTGAATTGGATATAAATGAAATGTTGTTTGATTATGTAAAAGGAGCTACTAATGTTGGAATGTATTTTGAATAAATTGTTGAAGTTGGAGATATGATGGTTGGCATTGTTGTTGATAGTTTGGCCGAGTTAAATTCTCGGATTTGTTGTTGTAATTTTTGGCCGAGTTGGACTCTCGGGGATGGCGCATTTACGGGGGAAATGCTGCCAAAATTTCTGTAAGACAAGTGTTACTTCAAGATTCAACTCCTAAAAGCTTATAGTAATGTTTGGTAACTATGACCCTTTGTAGATTTTGGAGAAAACGGGACTTGAGTTTGGACGAGCGAGAAAGGCGAATAAGGTATGTAAAGCTTCACCTTTTGTTCTCTTGGCATGTCCTAGGCATAATAGGTTTTGATACGAGCCTGGGGGCGACTCTACTCCTAGGAATCCGAGCTTAGATTTGGCCCTTTTTCATTCAAAAGAATTGAATTAGATACTTTATGTTTTGTTGGAAAAATAGCTTAAACATTTATAACTCTCACAAATGGAACCGAATTACCTTGAGATTTTCATAGGTGGCTCCATAAAGCCTAATGTTCATGATTTTACGTACGCCACCTCGACTTGACCCGAGGTGGGCCCCCAATTTCCGAGATTTTTCCATGTTGACTTAATTGACTTATTTTGAGCGTTATGCAAGTACGACTTTTGACTAACTTCCGATTGTTAAAAAGTGATCATTTTGATTATTCCATTGAGTTCTATGATATATTTTGCCATGTACAAACGATCCCAAAGGTTTTGTCTTTGACATAACTCGTCGCAACTCCGAAAGGTATGACCTATGGCTATTGTCGACTTCCTTTAAATGATCTATCGTCGGATTGTTCTTTCGAGTCTTGGCAAACATTGTATATTTTATGTTGCATGTGGTTTCTCACTACTCGCTCGTGCGAGCTGCTATTACATCTTTGTGTGCGCGTCCGGGCCGGGGCATGTATTCGTGCAATTCCTTTGCATTGTTCACCGCGTCCCTCACTAGAGGGCCGGGGCATGTTATATACATATATATATACTTATGATGATGATGTGATGACGGGGAGGTGGCCGGGATGGCATATGATGATTCCTTTCACCGCGTCCCTCACTAGAGGGCGGGGCACGTTACATATATATACATGATGATTTTACTTACCGCGTCCCTCACTAGAGGGCGGGGCATGTTATGTATGCATATGTTCATGATGATTTCTTTAAATATGATACTCGGTCCATTAATGATTTTGAAAAGCATGATTTACGTTCAAGGTAAGTTTTATGAGTTCGAGTTCTTTATCGTACTACTTTTTCGTCCTCCTTATTTCCGTATGATCCAGTTTTTGTGTTTACCGCTTTACATATTCGGTACATATTTCGTGCGACCCCCTTTCTTCGGGGGCTGCGTTTCATGCCGCGAGTACACCCTGGTGAGTGAAGATTTTAGTAGAAGACGTTTCGGCGGGATTAGCTAGCTCCATTTCTTCCGGAGTCTTTGCCGAGTCGATTATCATGTTATGGTTTCATGTTCGGGGTTAGAGACTTTGCGTACGGTGTTGTGGGTATTAGATGTCGGTTATGTAAATGGCTATGTAAGCCGGTATATTATTATGCGTTGTGTTATAAGTTTCATATCCGCAAGATTTTATTTGATTTGAGAAAAGCAAAAAGCATATTATTCTTCGATAAATTTTTGTTATGTATAATTGTGTCATGATTTGAGAGTCGGCGTGAGTATGACTATTATGTGAGTCCGCGGGTTCGCTCGGCCCTAAATAAGGGTCGGGTGCCCATCACGCCCTAACGGAAATTAGTTACCTCGATTTTGATTTTATCTATTATGTTCTCTGCTTTACATATTCAGTACATTTTCCGTACTGACCCCCTTTCTTCGGGGGCTGCGCTTCGTGCCACGCAGGTACAGACGTTTGATTTGTTGATCCGCTCGCCTAGGCTATCGCCTTTCATTTGTTGAAGTGCTCCTTTGTCGGAGCTCCCTATTTGGTATAGACCTTTCTGTTTTATATGTACATATTTATTCTGGGTACGACGGGGCCCTGTCCCGTCATGTGATTATGCTTTTGGTTCAGTAGAGGTCTGTAGACATATAGTGTGGGTTCTGTATATGCTTGGTGAGTTTGCGTACGTTTAGAGCTTATTTATGTTTTGGTGACGGCCTTATCGGCCTTCGTGCGCCATATTCTGGACTCCATTAAATTATTATTTCTGTTTATTTTTAATATTTTGCTAGTATAAGATAGGGTACGTATGGGTGCCCAGTTAGGGCACGAGTCGCGGCCTACGGAGTTGGGTCGTGACAAAAGTGGTATCAGAGCGGTTAGGTCCTCGGAATGTCTACAGACCGTGTCTAGTAGAGTCCGTTTATCGGTGTGTTGTGCACCACATCTATAAACGAGGAGGCTATAGACATTTAGGAAATTACCCTTCCCACGTCTTAGATCGTGCGGTAGAACTGTATTAGTAGGATGATTCCCTCCTAACGAATCGAATTGTTGTCTTTTCAGCTATGCCTCCGAAAAAGGCGACGGCAGCCCAGAAGGGCAAGTCCACGGCACCCGGTGAGACTAGTCAGGCCCGCAGAGTCACCAGGGCCCGTACTCAGCCTGAGCTGGAGCGTGCCTCCGACGGCCCGGCTCGGCGACGCCACCGCACCGAGAGGAGATCGAGTAGCACCCCGGTGCGATCGAGGGCCGCTTCCGCCGTTCGGACACCCCGCGCCTCGGCCTCTAGCCCCACGGCCGAGGGGCGGAGGACGCAGCTATGAGAGAGGCGGTGCGATTATTGACCGAGGTGGGTGGCGGCTCGGGCAGCGGCTTGAGTCGGGGGTGATCGAGCACACGGGCCCAGCGATTCGAGGGCCGTGAGTTTTGACTGTAATCCTCCGAGTTCTTTGGGACAAAGCACGAAGAAGACCCCCATGAGTTCATTAGGGAGATGCGGCACCTTACTCGATTAAGGCTCTCCGCTTTGAAAGTCGGTTGAGTTGGCCTCGTACGGACCGCATGAAGTCGCGGCCAACTGGTTCGAGTCCTGGGAATTATCTAGGGGTAGAGGAGCCCCTCCTGCTGTGTGGGACGAGTTCACGGAGGCTTTTATGAGACATTTTCTACCACCCGAGTTACGGAGGGCCAGATTGGACAGATTTCTATCACTCAGGCAGCGAGGCCGCAGTGTCAGGGAGTATAGCTTGGAGTTTGACTCTTTAGCTCGGTATGCACCTGCGATGGTGGCCGATATGACCGATAGGATGCATCTTTTTATTAGGGGTTTGGATAAGTACATGATTGATAATTGCTTAGCTGTGGCTGCCCAGCCGGGTATGGACATTGCCCGCGTACAGGCGTACGCCCAGGGCATGGAAGAACGACATAAGGGGCGTCAGGCTGATGGAGATTACGGCGAGAGCCAGCTCTCAAGGGCCGGGATCGCCCGGATATTCCGGAGAGTTTCGAAGGTGGGCCGTCTCGGCGGGGTACCAGCGTTCTTCCCGGCCGGCCCCACACACCCCCCGCGGTTCTCGGGCGGAGATCGTATGTGCGAATATTCGGGAACCGATCGAGCTCCGTGCCCCGGTTCACGGTGGATGGAGGTTTTAGTCGACTGCGAGACCACCCGGACCTCGGTCTCGCATTGTGGGAGGCACCACCCGGGGAGAGTGCTATCGTGCTACGGTGTGCAACGCTTTGGGTGTGGCCGTCAAGGCCATACGGTGAGAGAGTGTCCGTACGGGCGGTCCGGTGGTATGGCTCGGCCCTACGGGTCGGCTCGGGTTCATCGTCTCTTCCGTCCGGACGCCTCGGAGCAGGAGGACGGAGGTGGAGCGCGGAGGGGCCGTGGCGGAGCTAAACGGGGCCCGGCGGTCCTTCGAACCGCATTTATGCTCTGACTGGTCGACAGGATTCGGAGACGCCACTGTCACGACCCAACCCCGTAGGCCGTGACTCGTGCCCGAATTGGACACTCATACGTACCCTTACCCCACACAAGCATAATAGCAAAATAAACATGTAAAATAATTATAGGTATTATCGAGATGGCGCACGTAAGCGAATATGACGCACGAGCCGATCGGGGGCCGTCACAAAACATACATACAATCCCCAACGTACACAACCTCACAGGTCATATACAGAACCCACTATACATGTCTACAGACCTCTACAGACTGAAAACATAAACATGTGACGGGACAGGGCCCCGTCGTACCCCTGAAATCCGAATGTACATACATATCAGAAAAAGGTCGTACCAAAAATGTAAGCTCCGAACAAAGGAGCGCCGTGATAACGATAGATGTCTAGCGGGCGGATCCGCAAAAGCGCGTGTACGTGCCGTGGGCATGAAACACGACCCGAAGAGAGGGGTCGGTACGAACTATGTGCGAGTATGTAAGCGTAGAGCGTAATAAGCAAAAGTCAATATCGGTACGAGTGTACGAAGAGTGAACGAAATACATAAATGATCAAAATGCACATCAGAAATCATAAATCATGTATGCAGAAAACATATGCCAAAGCCGGCCCTGTTAGGGACTCGGCGGTCAGAGTGTGGTCGCCCCCGACGCTGGCGCCACGAGCATAACAGATCATAACATAACAGATGGCCATGTCAGAGCATAATCATAACAAAGCGTACATGGCACAACATACACCACAACCCATGTACGTATAATACACCGCCCTCACACGAGCACGGCGAACAATGCGAGAAGTACGCTTGAGAACATATCTGGCCGGAGCTCGGTGGGGAAATATTGAGGCATCCACGAGTGGAGTAGTGAGAAACTAAATGCGTAAAATACCATATAGATTTCCGGAGACTCGATGAAGCATAGCGAATGACAAATCGAGCAATGGAATCGGACGGAGATCGTATTAGCGAACATCGGATGTCATAATGAATTACGGAGAAATAATCTTTCTATGATCGTTTTCATATTCCAAAATAGTTTATGAGACTTAAGGAAATATTTAGAACAATTTTCATTTAGTAGTTAAAATAGTAGTTGAAATGTTTCTTTTAAAAAAACCGCTCAAAACTAATCATAAACATAAAGGGGTAAAATCGGAATTTAGCGGGTCCACCTCGGAACAACCGCGGCGATGGGCTTGAATCATGCATATTAGGCGTATGGAATTATCTATATAGGTCCTAGGGACGGTTCATAACCTTCTAGGAGATTTACGAACATTTACATAAACTTTTCATCAAAACATACTTAGAGGATTCAATTCTATTGAACGAAAAAGGGCATTTTCAAACGCGGATTCCGAAGAAGCGTAACACTTTCCAAGGCGCAAATCCGATCCTAATACACTTAGATCATGCCAAGAAAGAGATAGGAAAGCTTTACATACCTTTCGCGCCTTTAACGTTCTCCAAAACTCAAATCTCTTTTCGTCCAAAATCTACAAATGGTCAAGTTTACCATAAGTTAACCATAAGGCTTTAGGCACTCATTTTGAACTAATGCTTGTCTAACAAAATTTCGGCAGCACCTCCCCTATAAATGTGACGCCCCGAGAATCTAACTCGGCTCAAATACCAACAACAATCAAACCAACAACATTAATCCACAACTAGAATCACTTATGAACATAAAGAGTCTTCTTTCTACCCAAAGCGATAACTTCCAAACTAATTTCACATTTCCAAACCAATATCAATATTTTCATCATCATTAACCATCGAGATCATTCTAACGTCATTAGGAGGCATTACACATGGTTTCTCGTATTATTCATAAAATATATAAATTTTCCACCCACCGAAACCATAGCTTGTCCAAAACTTCCATTCTTGACCAACATGTTCATAACACATTATCATTCATCAAATTCATGAATAACAATCATAACTAGCATCTAAACAAAGCATTCCCATAGTTACATCATAACCACACTAAAACACATATTCTCTTATAACGACATATAAGCCATTCTAATGCCAAACTTGAATCGTTAAGTCTCCATTTACTTTATAAGGATCACAACGACGCAACTAACATATCAAACATAATAGATTCAACATGATTCATCACCATACATTCTCACGGCCACATACCTCTTTTCCAACTTCATTCCATTTTTGTTCGACTTTCATTTCCAATACAAGTTTCACAATAACCACAACTATAATATGACATAAAATTCAACATACCTAGTCTATATGTAATCGGCCACTTACACACACACACTTCCGCTATGCAAACTTCCATATTTCTATGCTTTTAACTTGTCTCTACATACCACAACACAAACCAAAGCTTCATAACATAGAAAAGGAATTGAAACCTTACCTTTTCCTTCAAGCTTCTTCACTAGAACAATTTGTCAACTTGAAGGATTTAATGCTTCTTCTTCCAAACCAACTACACCAAGTTGAAAAGGGTACTTAACTTAGTAGGAAAAGCACAAGATATAAATTTTTGGAACAAGATTTTTGGATGTGAAAATTGGGTAGGTTCAGCCGTGAGCTTCTCTAGGAGAGGTTTCTCAATTTTTTGTTTTGTTCTATGTTTCTTGAATTTTCTTGAAGCCTACAAGTCACTTATATTCATTAGTTGGTCACATGACCAACACATGACCAATTCCTTGGGCTTGGGCCAAGCCTTAACTTGGCCGGCCACCCTCTCCTCTTTGGGCCAAATTTTTCACTTAATTTCTTGAGCCCAATTGACGATGGGTCGTTTTTGAAAGTTCACGGAACTAATTTACAAGATTCCAAATTTGCCCTTAACCTTTCTTAATATTTCCGCGTCCATATTTCCTTAAACCTCACATGTATATTAAGTAGAATCCAATTGGAACCTTACTCCTTAACGTTCCGAATTATTTCCAATTTTCCGAATACGCGCAAAATGCGAGGTGTAACAGCCACCAAATGCAGATGCAGGTACATTATCATTCCTTTCTCGAAATATATTTGTATCGATCGGTTTAGATTCTATTTTGTGATATATTTTCTTCTCCGAGTCGTTAATAGAATTGGGATAGTACCCGCCCGGATAGAACCGCTAGTATAGTTGTCTATGTAATGAAAAGGTGAATAATGCCGACTTAGAAAGCCAATACGAAAAAGGTATAATCAGAAAATGAAAAGACCCTCCCTGAATCGAGTAGGACCCACTACGAGAATCTTCCGAAATTCCGTTAAGGTCCCGACCCGCCTTAAACCACGTGACCAGCTCGTACGGGGTAATGGATGCGATCATACCAGCATGGATGCACCAAAATTTGCTAAAGTCCCGAGGTTAAGCGTGCTAAGGCCAGAACAATTCTGGAATGGGTGACCCCCCCTGGGAAGTGAACAAAAATTTTCGCAAGTATAAATATGAGAGTTAAATGGGCAGTCTGGGGTAAACTAAAGGTAATTAGAATATCCGGAGTGACTGGAAACCCGAAAAAAAGTTAAGTGGACTAAGGTCAATAAGCCGGTAAAAGAGAAGATGGCATAACGATCTTTGGGGATTGAAAGAAACTGAGTACGAAGAAAGGAACTCCTCCCTGAATTATTTATACACCCCTATATGGCTAGTTTAACATTCGAGGACGAATGTTTTAAAGGGGGGGAGGATGTTATATCTCGCATTTTGTGCGTATTCGGAAAAATCGGAAATACGTCGGAGTGGTCGGAATTTAGGTTCCAAGTGGATTCTACTTAGTGTGCATGTGATGTTTTAGAGTCTATTGACGTGGAAATATTGGAGAAGGCTAAGGGCAAAATTGGAAATTCAAAAAGAATATGGTTTCATGAATTACCAAGGATGTGGGCTAAGGATTTTGGGCTTGGAAAAAAAAAAGAAATTAAGGCCCAAAAAGTGGAGGATGGCCGGCCAAAGCATGGCCAAATCCATTAAGAGGGCATGTGATGGTCATGTGCTACAATATGCATATATATATATGTATGAGATGTCTAGAATTCTCAAGAAATTAAAAGAAAAATCAAGAAAATGAAACAAAGGGCCATTCGGCCGTGAGAAAGAAAGAGAGAAAAGGAAAAGAAAAAAATTCCAAGTCCTTTAATCTAGTTCCAAAAATTAGTATCTTGTGATTTTCTTGCTAAGTCAAGTCTCCTTTACAACTTGGTATAGTTGGTTTGGAAGAAGGAGTACTTATTCATTCAAGTTGACAAGTTGTTCTAGTGAAGAAGTTTGAAGAGAAAGGTAAGGTTTCAATCCTTTTTCTATGTTATGAAGCTTTGGTTTGTGTTGTGGTATGTAGAGACAAGTTGAAAGTATAGAAATATAGAAGTTTGCATGATGGAAGTGGATGCATGTAGGTGGCCGTTTATGTGTTTTAGTGTGTAGTGTAATTTTGTTGAATTTTATGTTGTATTATAATTGTGGTTATTGTAAAATTAGTATTGGAAGTGAAAGTTGAACGAAAATGGAATGGAATTGGAAAAAGTGCATGTGGCCGTGAGATGCATAGGTGGTGAATCAATGGCGAATCTATTTTGTTAATATGTTAGTTGCGTTGTTGTGATCGTTATAGCGTAAATAAAGGTTTAATGATTTAAGTTTGGCATTAGAATTTCATATACGTTATTATGGCAAAGTATGTGTGCTAACATAGTTGTGATGTACTTATGGAAATGTATTGTGGGATGCTCGTTGTGAATGTGGTTAATGAATTGGAGAGATGATAATGTGTTATGAATATATTCGTCGAAGAATGGAAGTTTCGGATGAGTTATGGTTTCGGTGGAAAGTTTATATATTCTACGAATAATATGTAAAACTACTTGTAATGTCTTTAAATGATGTTGGGATGATCTTGGTAAGCAAATGAATATGTAAACATTGATATTGGTTTGAACTGTGAAGTTAGTTTGGAAGTTGTTGTCTTATGTTGGAAGAAGACTATTCGTGTTAGTATGCGATTCTTGTTGTGGATTAATGTTGTTGGTCTGGTTGTTGTGGATATTTGAGCCGAGTTAAATCCTCGGGGCGTCGTATTTATAGGGGAAGTGCTGCCGAAATTTCGGTAGCCAAATAGAAACTAAAGATTGAAATATCAACTTGCATGAATAGTAACTGGTCAATGTGACCATTTGCAGATTTTTGGCGGAACGGAAAGTGAGTTTGGGAGAGCGTAAGAGACGCAAAAGGTATGTAAAGCTACCCCTATTCTTTCCTTGGCACGTCTTAGGTGTATTAGGCTTGACTTTGGACCTCGGGGATAATCCTACTCCTCGGAATCTACGTTCGAACTTAACTCTTTTTCCTTCAGTAGAATTGAACCTATAAGGTTGTAAATGGTTAAGAATGTTGTTAAAATCTCTAGAACTCGTACAAATGGAATCCGATTACCTTAGAACCCTTACTAATGATATTATGAAGTTTAACATATGCATTCTACGTCCGCCACCTCGATTGACCGAGGTGGGCCCACTGTTCCCGATTTTATCCTTTTGTACTTATGACTTGTCTTTGAACGGCTTTAAAAGAAACGTTTTAACTACTCTGCTATCTATTATCTAAAAATTGTTTTGAATACTCCGCTAAGTCTTATAAATTGTTCTGAATCTTGGAAACGATCTTAGAAGGATTTATGTCCTCGTAACTCGTTATGACATCCGGAATTTACTTATTATGACTCCGTCCGGTTTCACTGATTTGCTTCGTCACCCGATATGCCTCATTGAGTCTCTGGATATATATTTGTTATTTTTATTGCGTTGGTTTCTCACTACTCCACTCGTGGATGCCTCAATGCTTCCTTCACTGAGCCCGGGCCAGGATTTGTTATCAAGCGCTTTCCTCCGCATTGTTCGCCGTGCCTCGGTGTGAGGGGGCAGGTATGACATGTACATGGGTCCGAAGTATGTTGTGCCATGTACATATATTCTGATATCTGATGGTGTGATGTGATGTGGCCACTTGGTATGTTATGATTTGTTTGGAGATATTCCCTACTCTGAAGTATGATGTGTTGGCGCGGGACAGAAGGGAGCGCCTATGTTCTGTTCACCGAGTCCCATAGCGGGGCCGGCTTTGGCATATGTTTTCTGCATGTATCATTTATGTCTTTGATATGCATTTTGACTCTCTCTATGTATCATATGCTTCCTCCGCACATTCTCGTTTCGATTTTGATTTTATCTATTATGTTCTCTCGCTTTACATATTCAAGACATTTTCCGTCGACCCCTTTCTTCGGGGTCGCGCTTCGTGCCACGCAGTACGTACGTTTGATTTGTTGATCCGCTCGCCTAGGCTATCTGCTCAGCTGTTGAAGTGCTCCTTTGCCCGGAGCCCATATTTTGGTATAGACCTTTCGTTTTATATGTACATATTTATTTCGGGGTACGACGGGCCCCGTCCCGTCATGTGATTATGCTTTTGGTTCGAAGAGAGGTCTGTAGACATATAGTGTGGGTTCTGTATATGCTTTGTGAGTTTGCGTACGTTTAGAGCTTATTTATGTTTTGGTGACGGCCTTATCGGCCTTCGTGCGCCATATTCACTGGACTCCATTAAATTATTATTTCTGTTTATTTTTAATATTTTGCTAGTATAAGATAGGGTACGTATGGGTGCCCAGTTAGGGCACGAGTCGCGGCCTACGGAGTTGGGTCGTGACACAATTGGCACGATAATGTGTTCGATATGGATGCCTAGGCTATAAATGAGACCCCCTTACTGAAATAAGTTAGAAAGACTGGGAGACCAGCAATAAGCGGACAAAAGTCAGGACGATAGTTAAGGTGGTATAAGAAGTTTTAGTAGAGATTTTGAATGGCATGACGCTAGAAAGCGGGCGTGTATGAAGAAAAAAAAGGGGGGGGGGGGGTATTACAAGAGGACAGTACCGGACAACTTAAAGAGCTAACTGGAAGGATAGTGGTGCCATACTAGATGAAGGGCCGAGATGCTAGCTATAGAGGTGTTCGCTAATGTTATCGCAACGTGTTAGTAATGAAGGAGAGGGAATAGAAAACCCTTTACGGTAGGAAGTGAGGAAGTCAAGAGCGATTAAAGGAAGGGGAAGAAATATGACAAAATAGGACGAGCGAATTCAAAAAAGATGAACAAGATGTATAGAGCCGGATGAGCCAGAGGACGGAAGAACCATGTTTAAGATTGAACATATTTTATATAAGTGCGCAAGGACAGTGATGCCACCTGTAAGTATTGGTATGTAAAGCTTACCATTCCTTCTTTTGGCATGTCCTAGATATGGCTAAGTTATGATATGTTATGAGCCTCGGGGGTAATTTTGTTCTTGAAGTCCGAGCATGTTTACGATGCTTAATTGATTCTTGATGATGGCATCCTTATATGGTTTATATGTCTTTGTATGAGTGGTTTTCAAATATTGCATAAAAAGCTTTGTTTTCAAAAGAGTTTTGTAACTACGAACGTCCGTAACTTTCACAGACAGAACCGGATGGCTTTGATATGTTCGCAAATGATCCTATGACGTATAATGACTATGATTTCCATAGGCGGGCCCGGATTGGGTTGACGCTCGTCCGTGGGTCCCGCGACCTTTCGTTGTATAGTGCTAACGACTTTTTGAAAAGAATTTACTATGACTATTTTTCCGACCCCCAAGTATGAATATATATATTTATCTGTTGAGTCTGAAATGATGATTCGTATACTTATGATTCCGATACGTGACTTTGGTTTCTGAAGTTCGGTTTGATATGTTCCCGAGCGACGTTCGGAGGAAACTTGATTTGACTACTGTTTTGGCTTTTAAATGAGGGCTTGTTTGATCATTCTGTTGAGTCAGTAATAAGGATTTATGTGTGTATGGTTTCTCGGTTCGTAAATGATGTGTTTTTCGGAGGATGATGTGTCCGGTTCGCCGAGCCCCTTTTTGGCCGGGAATCGTGTATGAATTATGGTGTATGATGTGTCCGGTACGCCGAGCCCCTTTCGGCCGGGTACCGTGTATATATGTATGATGTGTATTTCGAAATATGATGTGATACGAAGTCTGATATGATATATGATGATTTGATATGATATATGATGATATGATCAGTTGGTTTCAAACCCAATGGTGGGGCAAACCCAGTGGTGGGGCAAACCCAGTGGTGGGGCAAACCCAATGGTGGGGCAAACCCAATGATGAGGCAAAATTCCACATTGGTTTAGGCAAATCCCACACTGGTTTAGGCAAATCCCACATTGGTTTAGGCAAATCCCACATCGGTTAATGTCAGCTCATATGATGAGTTATGATGTGACGATGTGCTACGGTATGTATATGTATGATTTGTATTTCGGAAAGATGTAACGATGGTCTAAGCCAATTACTAAAATGAAGTTAGTGCGGAGGCCAGACGAGGCATAGTTATGGTTGAATGAAGGACCTGTTTCCATACCGCAGGACGGACAAGAGAAGAGAAGACGGGGTAGAACATAAGGACTAGTAAAGCGGCGCTGAGGCATTCCTTGGACTAATTAGAACACCTTCGCGTATTCTTACCGAGAGTGCAACATAATGAGTGACAGGAGAGTAAAGAGCGAGAGAGACCTTCGAGGTAGCGGACTCAAGGAGACACTTAGAATAACAGTGACAGTGGAAGTAGAAAGAACAGCGATTAGCGGCCTGGAAAATTTTGGGAGGAAAGAGAAAATATTGTTCTCATGAATGGAAATTTGGAGAAAGGAGAGTATGCCACTCTCATGAATGGAATAAAGGAATCCATTGGATGTTAGGAAAAGGTTTATAGACCACTAAGTGACTTGAATATGAAAGCATATGCTATGGAACTATATGAATTGTTAGCGGGAAGCTATACCCAACTACAATTATAAAGAGTCCGCACCGAAAAGCTAACAAGGAATAAAGACTGACGAAAGGACCGTTAATATGGGGAAATCGTAGATGTGAGCAAAGGGAGCACTGTAGGGCGATAGATGGCTAGGACATGATAAGTCAAGGCTACAGTAATGGAGACAAGATTCAGATAAGAGTAAAATGTTAGCTAAATTCCGGTCAATTACAGGAAGGCAAGGAAGCGGAAAAAGTGGATTGCAAGAAATGAAGGAATCAAGTAAGAACGAGAAGAGACTGACATATGTTTTAAGGTAGGACTAAGCAACTGATAATCGAACCCTAAGGGGGGATAACTGTTCCCAAGGAGGAAAGGGGTATTACACCCCGTAATTCCTGTACATTGGGATCTGTTGGAGGTATTGTCAATGAGATGCAAAGTCCTAGGTACTTGTGGTATAATTATAAGGGTCCGAGTTCATGTGACGAAACAACGACAGGGAGGAGACGACTCGAGAGGCTGAAGAGAAAATGAAGAAGGAACGTAATCGATAGAAGAGATTGCATGCCGTGGTGATAAGGAAAACCCCCAAGATCCTTGGAAGACCTTACGAGACTAGTTGAACATTCGAGGACGAATGTTCTAAAGGGGGGAAGGATGTTATACCTCGCATTTTGTACATTTGAATATTCCGAGTTAATGGCGGGAAGTTAAGGACAAGGTTATAAATTTTTTTTTTAGAATGTATAAGTTGCGTATTCATCCTTTTTATTGGAATGGAGCATTAGGGGTAAATTCGGGATAAGGAGAAATTGGAGGCTAAAAGTTGGAAAAGAATTTTCATGAAATGGCCAAAAGGCCTAGGTGGCCGTGGGCCCCACCTATATGTTGACCAATATTTTCATGCCATGGAATGACACAAATGTACATCTTGTATTGGTGGAGGCTAAGTATATATATATGCATAATTCATTACTATGCAAGACTTATTCATCTTTTGCAATTTAAGGAAATTTCTAGAAAATTGGAGAAAAGTGGAGAAAAAAAAAAGAAAAAAAAAAGAGATCATGGCCGGACATGTGGCCATAAGTATATATATATATATACATGATGACCAAATAAAACATAAGTCATCATTTTGCAACTTTAGAAAAATTCAAGAAAACTTGGAGAGAAAGAGAGGGAGAGTGGTCGGCCATGGGGAGCAAAAATAGAAGACCATGAGTAGTGACCAAAGAATTATTTTCTTCTAGCCTTCTTATCAATTGGAAGGTCCTCGTTAACGTGGAGTGGTTGTTGAAGCAAGCAAATCGTGTCACGACCCAACCCCGTAGGCCGTGACTAGTGCCCGATCTGGGCACCCAAACACACCTATCCGACGCTATCACAAGGTATATCAAATGCATCCAAGTATATAACAGAAGCCGACAAGGCTGTGTTCCAAATTTATATAATTTCCAGAAAAATTTCGGCAGAATTTTCTTTGTTTTACGGACCATCCAAAATAACCCTGCACAACGTAAAAATACCAACAAAGGCCACACAAGGCCATCAAACAACATATATACATATGTGGGCCGACAAGGATGCCACGGCGAATGATATCGCCCAAACACAACAGATACAAACACAACTGTACAGAAGTAGGCACAACCCACTAACATGTCCACGGACCTCTAAACGTACGAACGTAATCATATGACGGGACAAGGGTCCCGCCGTACCCCCGAGCAAACAAATATATACACCACGGACGAGTATGTACCAAAAGTAGGCTCGAATAAGAAGCACTCCAAGACCGCCGATGAAAATCCTAGGCCGGCGGATCACCAAAATCTGTACCGCGGGCATGAAACGCAGCCCCCCCGACGAAAAGGGGTCGCACGGAATATGTACCGAGTATGCAAAGTAGAAATATACAATATATCAAATCTGAGTCATAATCGAAGCGTAAGTACATATCCAAAATACCAAAACGTTTACTTATTAATAATATTTTTCTCAAGAAAACGAATTATGCATAGGACTCAGTGTCACACCACATACCGCGGTCAAAATCCAGCGGCACATCACATCACATAACATACCGCGGCCAAATACCCAGCGGCAATATCACATAACATACCGCGGCCAAATACCCAGCGGCAATATCACATAACATACCGCGGCCAAATACCCAAACGGCTATATCACGTAACATAACATACATAACATAACATAACATACCGCGGCCAAATACCCGCCGGCAATATCATATAACGGCATACAAATCATTATTACAAACCCAATAGAATAACCAAAGCGTACTATTATTTCCAACCCAAGGAAATAGTCAATTCAAATTTTCTCCGAATGTCACTCGAAAGCATATCAAGCCAAACTTGTAAATCATAATCCCGTATCTAAATCACATGCATATGAGCAAATAAATAATTAAGTTACCTTTCAAAAATTCGACGACCAAATATATTTACTAACATCGGAAAGTGCGAAACAAGTTTGATTTATCAATTAGTACACCAAAGCTACAACCCTCTGAAATCGTCCTTATGTGTCAAACTGTATTATCAAACTCAATAAAGTAGTTAAAATAACTATTTTTTTTGTAATCGGAGCGATGGTCAAAAGTTCTCTTTTGAAATCTCGCAAACATACCAAAAGATAAGTAAAATAGTCATATTTGAAATCGGAATAATCATTACAACATTTTCTTTCAAAAATTGTCTAAATTACATAAAAGGGCATCGCGGGACCCACGGACGGGTGTAGACACGAGCTGGGCCCGCCTATGGAAAACATACTCATCCTACATCATACAAACTCCTACGAAAATTTCAAAGCAATCCGAGCTTTTCGTGAAAGTTATGGGCGTTTGAACTTTTGGAATCGCTAAAGAATAAGCTTTAAAACCAAAAATCAGCTTTCATAAAATCTTTACAAATTATGAATTCCAAGGATATAAGGATCAATGTTATGGCATATTAGCACAAGAATACCAAGGAAACACATGCGAATCATAGACAAGCTCGGATTGCGAGAATAGAGTTTCCTACAGGCTCGTATCATAGCCTATTTTAACTAAGGCATGCCAAAAGGAAAGGTTACTTTACATACCTCAAACGCTCTCCAATATGATCCAAACTCAAGCTAAATCCAACCTATGATTCGGGCTGCCCACGATCTGTAAACAAGCCATAAAATGCCAAACATTAGCTAAAGACTTTTTGGGCATTAAATTCCAATTTCGCCCTTAATTCTACGGAAATTTGGGTAGCATTTCCCCTGTAAATAGGACACCCCGAGAATTTAAATCGGCCAAAACAATCAACAACAACAACAATAACCAACCTAGCAACATCACAACCAATCCGGAAAGCAATACAACAACAATAGCTTTCTTTTCCATCATTCTACAACTTACATAAATTCAATTCGACGACTTGCATTCAAGCTAACGTCGACGCTTATACATTCACATACTAACCCGAACCCATACCAACAATATTTAAAGGTATTCTAAGCAATTCATACAAAATTTCTAACAACCCAAATTTTTCTCCAATTCGGCCGAAAATTAAAACCCCAAAACCGAGAACCTCACTTCAACTTATTCCTCATTTTCGAATCATGATTGCATCCACAATTCACATTCTAACAATGCTATTTTCATCAATATACAAAATACATTAAATGCACAAAAATCTCCAAATCAGTCCACAACAACTACAACATCCATTTAAGTCATTAGACATTCATTTCCAACATAGAATTCATAGCGACGACGACTTACACATTAAGCGATACTAATTCAATTCTTGGCACATAAGGTGACCCATTTTCGGCTAGCACACCAACATACACACATGGATGATTCTCAATCGTTCCTTCACCTTACAATGATCATAATATACTAACTAAGCTTTAATTCATAGTTTCAATATCACACAACACACACACACACTACACGGCTACAACACCACACCCACAACTCACTTCCAACATTCCATATTTCATGATTTTCCATCCAATTAGCATACTACAACATGCATACAACCTCTACAACACATAAACATAAGGAATTCTTACCTTTCTTCTTCAACTTTCCAATAGCCTAGGGTTTCCAAAGATGGAGAAATAATGGATTGATCGCTCCAACGATGCTTCCACGCTACTTAGAGACCTCAAAATAATGGGTTTACATCAATGGAATAATTTTAGAAGGACAAGAAATGGGGTTGGTTTTTCTTCACCTTGGCTGAGAGCCTCCTCGAGGTGCTCTTCACTCTTCAATTTTTTTCTAAGTGTTAAATGAATGAAGTGAACTAGTGGTGGTCATCTTTTATCATTATAGGAGTGTACAATTCCCTTGGCCCACATTAATGTGTTGTTCCACTCAAAAGTTGACACAAAAATTGTGTGGGGGCCTCAATCCACTCACATGGCCAACTATGGAAAATGGATGATTTTTCAACTTCCAATTTTATCACTTTTGGTCCCAAATTTTCCTAATTTTTCCATACCAACAAATTCATACACAACTTATATCTCAAAATAAAATCGAAGGTCAAGAATCCCGACTTTGTATCCCGAAATAGTTTTGTCCTTAACTTATCATAATTAATCCGGATTATTCCAATGTACAAAAATACGGGTTCTAACAAATCATTCGTGGTTGCCATGGATAGTCCTAGCCGTGGAGAAGTGGATTGGAGGAGGTAAGGTTTAATCCTTGTTTTCATATGTTATGCATGATTTGTGGATGTTGTGGAGTGTGGAAATGAATGAAACTCATGAAGTTATGGTGTGGTGAATTGTGGTCGTGTGTATGTGAGGATATATATGAGTGAAGGATTAATTTATTTAGCATGTTTGGATTGTGTATTATAGATGGTTGTGTGTGTGGTAGAATGTGTAGAAATGAATGGACTTCATGGAATTATGCATGTCGAAGACTTGGCCGTGTAGGGGGCCGCTTTTGGTAGAACATGATGGGTAAATTTTATGTAGTATTTTGGTTGTCGTCGTTGTGAATTCTATGATGTAAAATGAAGTTTTAATGGTCCAAGTTAAGATTTTAATCGTGTGGGCTGATTTGGGACTTATTGTGACTTTAATGTGGATTCTTGCATTAATGAAGATGATGTTGCTAATATATGGAATTGTTAACATAGCTTATGAATTCGGAAGAGAGAAATGTATTGTGATGGTTCTTATGGTATTTGAAAGTTTCGGGCAAAGTAAGATTTGGGTTGGAATGTCTTGAACATTTTGTGAATTGATTATTGATATTGTTATTATGATTGTTGGTTTGGTTGTTGTTGATTTGGCGAGTTGAATTCTCGGGGATGTTGAAGTTATAGGGGAAATCTTTTGAAATTTTTGTAGACAAAGTGTTAACTTGGAATTGGATTCTCAAGTGTTATGGCTAATGGTTGATACCTAATGACATTATTGTAGATCGTGAGAAGCCGAGACATAAGCTCGAATTAGCTTAGGAAGCGGCTAAGGTATGTTAAGGCTTGCCCCTTTCTTTCAAAGGCATGATTCTTAGATTACGATTTCATAAATGCTTCCATAACTTTGTTGTTGTCAAAAGTTAGAAGTCTATAATTCTAAGGCATGGTTTCTTTTCCCGATGACCCATAAATGCTTTCTAAAATGTCCGTATCTTTCCAAAATGGAGGTTTATGACTCCGGAAGCTTTCATGACAACTCGATGGATATGTTTTACAATGACAACGATGATGTCAAAAATGATAATATTTTCCTACGATGAATATGATGAGGATGATTCTATGTTTAAAGATTCCAAGTTTATGATTTCAATGACGATACGAGAGTGTTGAGCTATTTCTTGATGTCTCAATTTTGTTCATGGAAGATGACTATTTCTTTTAAGATTCCAAAAGTACATGACTTGATGCCCTATGAGATTTATGGTCTTATTCTACGTTTTCTCTTAGTTCTATTCTCCATTGATAGTCTCACCTTATAATAATCGTTCCTCCAGAGTGAGACAAAGCGACCACGATTAATCCATAATATGATTGGAGGCTACCGACCTTACGTCACTCCGATAGATACATGACTTTCTTTGGGCTCTCATGCATGCTACTTATATGATATATGAATATGATATATGTATATGTATATGGGGAATATGGGAAAGGGCGAGAGCGTTATATACGCGTAACCACGATCGCCTGGTATAATATGATATGATACCGTCCGGACGCGGATATGTGGTTATGGATCGGGCTGCACGTTCGGAGCACTAAGCATGCATGGTAACCGCCTAAAAGGCACTCAGATGTACATGTTACTCTTTATCTCATGATATGTTCCATATTTTCGTCTTGTTACTATTCATGCTTTGTATCCTTCCATATGTTGTTACTCATGCCTTATATACTCAGTACATATTCCGTACTGACCCCCCCCCCCTTTCTTCGGTTGCGTTTCATCTTTGCGCGGTACACCTAGGTGGTCAAGATGTTAGTCGATGATGTTCCAGCGGATTGGCGAGCTCCACTTTCTTCGGTGCGGCAAGAGTCGAGTATTATGTTATGATTTCATGTTCCGTGTTAGAGACTTCACAGACAGTGTCGTGGGTATAAGATGTCGGTTATGTAAGAGGCTACGTAAGGCGATGTATTATTACGCATTGTATTATAAGCTTTACATGTTATAGATTTTATTTGATCGAAAAAGATGAAAAGCATATTTGACTTTCCGAAAAACTTCCGTTAAGTATTTATGTTATGGCTAAGGGCCCAGTATGATTTTGAATGTCACAAGAGTCAGCGGGTTCGCTCGGCCCTAGGTAAGGGTCGGGTGCCCATCACACCCTATCGGATTAAGGGTGTGACATTGACATGCATGATATATGTTTTCAAAGGCAAATCCTGTGATTTTCTGTACTCTTTACTTCAGTATGATCCCGCTTTATGTGTTTCATGCTTTACATACTCGCACATATTCCGTACCGACCCCTTTCTTCGGGCTGCGTTTCATACCGCGCAAGTACACCTGTGTGAGTCAAGATATTAGCGAAGATGTTCCGGCGGGATTGGCGAGCTCCATTTTCTCGGAAAGTCTTTGCCGAGTCGAGTATTATGTTATGGTTTCATGTTCCGTGTTAGAGACTTTGCGAGACGATTGTCGTGGGTGTAAGATGTCGGTTATGTAAGCGGCTATGTAGCTCGATGTATTGTTACGCATTGTGTTATAAGTTCGTATACTACAAACTTTATTTGATTTGAAAAGATGAAAACATATTTGATTTTCCGAAAAACTTCCGTTATGTATTTATGTTATGGCTAAGGGCCCGTTTGATTATGAATGTCACAAGAGTCACGGGTTCGCTCGGCCCTAGGTAAAGTGGTCGGGTGCCCATCACACCCTATCGGATTAAGGGTGTGACAAATTAGTATCGCAGCGAGTTCGTCCTGGGGTTGTACGCAAAGTCGTGTCGGTAGAGTCCTCGTTTTATGGTGTGAAGCCGGACACGTTTATAAACGAGGAGGCTACGGGGCATCTAGGTGGTTACTCTTCTTTCCTCCTTAGATCGTGCCATAGAGCCAAGTCATAGGAAATGAGATTTCTTGCACTAACCTGTGATTGCAGCAGAAGAATGGCATTGACAGAAGAAGGTGATTAATGATATTGGAAGCTACGAAGCACGCAGGTAAGTAAAGGTACGAAAGGTATATGTCGAGTACGGTATTGATGTACGATTGAAGTATAAAGTTGAAAACGAAAAGGGAAAGTAAAGAGGAAAGTGTAACAAGTACAGTTGAGTTGGACGTACGAGGTAAGTTAGTTGTTTTCAGACTTTTATGAATATTGAGAGCCTCGTGCGGCTGTGACACGATACGATATGACATGATATATGTATGTGATGATGGCCCTGTGAGGCATTGTTGGTATTTCCTGCGTGCAGATTTTGGGATAGTAAGGAATACAGAGGAAACTCTGCCAAAAGTTTTCTAGAAATAATAAGAGAACGAGATGAAAGTTTGGAATATGTTTGGGAAAGGTCGTGTCAATAGTAACGATGGGATTTGACTAAGCCGTGAGTATGGCTGCCCTGGAAGAATAAGTTAATTGCGGAGTTGGTGATAATAGTAACTAGGAGGTCGATGAAGATACGGTAACGAGGAATTTGGAACGGACTGGTGCTATTAAAAGATGATTAGAAAGGATTGGTAGGCTCGGATAGAGTGATATATTAGGGCACCGACTGAATCGATAGGTAGGGAAAAAATATGATGAGATTATAGTCACGGGAAGTAATGATACGAGTAGGACAGGGGTATGAAGAAAAAAAAAAAGAGAGAAAGAATTGTGACGGATAGGAATGCATTAATAAGATAGCTGCCGGGATGTGTTGTGAGGGTGTTTTGGGAATATGTTAAGACTCCGACTTACGCAATATTATGTGCAGAAGGTCATACGGTGTGGTGGACGCGATCGTACCAGCATTAAGGCACCCGATTTTATTAAAGTTTCAAGGTTAAACGTGCTGGAGCGAAGGAAATTTTAGGATGGGTGACCCCCTGGGAAGTTTTCTGAAAGTTTTACAAATTTTGACGTAAGGAGCCAATGAGGAGGTAGAGTAATCTAAGGAAGATTAGAGTCTGTGGAGTGGGTAGAAACCTTAAGGAATCGCATAGGACGGGGCGGATCAGACCGATAAAGAGAAAGGGAGCTAACGGAAAGAAGGAATAAGAAGGAAGCGAGGCAATAGCGTAGTAGTAGGTTATGGTGTATGTAACGGAGGGCACGAGTACCATAACTGACGGGACTGTGAAGGGCTAAGTTATAGAAAGGCGAGGAATGAAGTAGAGCGCATGCTAGAAAATGACTGGGATGATACGGATAAACGTGAGCGAATAGAGTACGTTTTAAAAATGAGAGAAGGATTATGTAAGAGTAGTGTATCCTGAATGACACAGAGATAGCATAAGAATCCTCGTGTGTAGAATAAAAGATAGACATAAATGGAAGAAACGACAAGGGGATGCTAAGAAGGCACCAAGATATGCCGAGATAAAGATAATATTCGAGAGAATTTTGGGTACTTATCGTCGGAGTAAAAGCACGACCTAATTGAGATTGAATAAGGATAGGGGTGAGTATAAACGGATAATGGTATGAGTACACAAGGGGGAAGCGGGTGAGAGAAATGCAAGGACGAGATAGAAACAATTGACCCGGTAATGTATGTGGTATGGATACCTGAGCCACAAATGAGACCCATTACTGAAATAAGCTAGTAAGACCGGAAAACCAGCAATAAGTAGATAAAAGTCAGGAGAATATTTAAGGTGGAGCGAGAAGTTTTGCAGAGACTTTGAATGACATGACGCTAGGAAGTGGATGTGTATGAGGAAAAGAGTATGACAAGAAGACGGTATGGAACAACTTAAGAGATAACAGGAAGGATAGCGACGCTATGCTAGATTAAGGGCCAAGATGTTGGCTATAGAGGCGTCCGCTAATGCTGTTGCAACTTGTCAGTAATAAAGAAGAGGGAATAGAAAACCCTTTATGGTAGGAAGTAAGGGAGTCAAAAGCGACTAAAGGAAGGGAAGGAAATATGATAAAAGAGAACGAGCGGGTTTCGGTATGAACGAGATATGCAGAGCAGGACGAGCCAGAGGACGAAAGGACCATGTCTAAGATTGAACGTACTTTATATAAGTTGTACAAGGACAGTGATGCCACCTGTAAGTATTGGTATGTTAAGAATAAGACTAAGTAAGTATTTAATAAGAAGAGTGAAGGCTTAGCAAGGACAATGCGGTTGTGATATTTCGGGGACACTACGGAAAAATGTAACGATGGTTTAAGCCAATTACTAAAGTAGAATTAGCGTTAAGGACGGACGAGGCATGGCTGTGGTTGGACTAAGAGTCTGTCCCGATATCGGTTGTAAGGCAAGAGAAGGGAAGACAAGGTAGAACATAAGGACTAGTAAAGCGACGCTGAGGTACCCCTTGGGCTAATCTGAACGCCTTCGTATATTTTCGCGGAGATGGCAACATAATGAGGGACAGGAGAGTGAAGAGTGAGAAAGATCTTCGAGCTAAAGGCACAGAAAGGATGTCGGCAAAGAGGAATGAACCCGAAAGGACATTCGGAATAACAGTGACAGTTGGAGTAAAAAAGAATAGCGAGGAGTAGTTGGAAAGATTTTTGAAGGGAAGAGAGAATGCCCGCTCTCATGAAGGAAAATAAAAGAGTCCACCGGATGTTAGGGGAAGGTTTATGGACCACTAACGAATCCAAACGTGAGAACATACGCTATAGAATCACGGGAAGTATCAACGTGAAGCTATACCCAGCTATGATGATACAAAGTCGACATCAGAAAGCTAACAAGGAATAAGGACTGACGAAAGGATCGTTAATAGGGGGAAAATCGGAGATATGAGCAAGGGAACAAGAAAAAGGGTGTACTGTAGGGCGATAGATGGCTATGGCCTAATAAGTCAAGGCTACAGTAATGGAGACAAAGATTCGGGTAAGAGTGAAATGTTAGCTAAATTCTGGGCAAATACATGAAGGTAAGGAAGCGAAAAAAGTGGATTGCAAGCAACAAAGGAATTAACAAAGAACGAGAAAAGACTAGCGTATGTTTGAGGAAGGACTGAGCAACTGGTAATCGAACCTTACAGGGAAAATAACTGTTCCCGAGGAGAAAAGGATATTACACCCCGTAATTCCCGTACGTTGGGATCCGTTGGAGTTATGTCAATAAGATGCAAAGTCATAGGTGTTTGTGTTACGAATATAAGAGTCCGAGTTCGCGTGGCGGAACAATAACAGGAAGGAGATGACCTGGGAAGCGGAAGAGGAGATGAAGAATAGGTAATCTAAATTCCGAAGTTGGTTGTGTGGACTGATGAATGAACTATAGGTGGTGGCTATAAAAGGAATCCCCCCCCCCTCCCGAGGTGCTTATGCGAACCCGCAGGATTAGTTGAACATTCGAGGAAGAATGTTCCAAAGGGGGAAAGGATGTTATATCTCGCATTTTGTACATTTGGATGTCCCGAGTTAATGGCGGAAAGTTAAGGACAAGGTTATAAATTTTTTCGGTTGTGTTAGGAATGCATAAGTTGCATATTCATTCTTTTATTGATATGGAGCATTAAGGGTAAATTTGGAATAAGGAAAAATGAGGGGCTAAAAGTTAGGAAAAAAAAATTCATGAAGTGGCCAAATGGCCAATGTGGCCGTGCATGGTGGAGTAGGTCCCACCTATGGTGGGCCAATTGTTTCATGCCATGAGGTGGTGCATGTGTACACCATGTATTTTTAAGGGACTTATGTATATATATATGGATATTAGAGGACCATGCAAGACTTATTCATCTTTTATGGCTTAAGGAAATTTCTAGAAAATTGAAGAAAATTGAAGAAAAAAAAGAGGAAAAAGAGTGCACGTGACCGGCCATGTGCCATGAATAAATATATATATGTGTGTATGATGACCAAATAAGACACAAGTCATCATTTTCACTCTAGAAAAATCAAGAAAACATGGAGAAAAAGAGGGGGAGACCATTCGGCTGTAATCTTGGCCAAAAATGGTACTTGAACATTTGATCATGGAAAAATAATTTCTCCTATCCTTTCTACCAATTGGAAGGCCCTCGTTAACATGGAGTAGTTGTTAGAACCAGAAAATCGTTCGTTCTTGCCATATACAAGCCTAGCCGAATGAAGATGTTGAATGGAAAAAGGTAAGGTTTAATCTCTTTTCATATGTTATGGATGTTTGTGTGTTGTGGAATGTGGAGATGGATGAAGTTCATGAAGTTGTGGTGTGTGTGAGTGTGGCCGTGTGTGGGTGAGGTTGTGTGAAGAGTAAAGAACCGATGTATTTAGCATGTTTGGATTGTGTATATTATGGATAGTTGTACGCGTGGTAGAATGTGTAGAAATGAATGAACTTCATGGAATTATGTATGTTGAAATTTGGCCGTGTGGGGGCTGTTTTTGGTGGAACATGATGAGCTAATTTTGTGTAGTATTTTGGTTGTTGTTTGTTGTGGATTATGTGATGAAAATGAAGGTTTGATGACTCGAATGGAAATCGTAATCGTTGTGGGCTGATTTGGGACTTGTTGCGATTTTAATAAAGTTTCTTGTATTAATGAAAATGATGTTGCTAATGTATGGAATTGTTGATATAGTTTATGAATTTGGAAGAAAATGTGTTATTGAGGTTCCTAATGTAGTTGGAAGATTTTGGGTGGAATGGCCTATGGTTAGGGTTGTTTGAATATTGTATGGATTCCTTGGAATGTTCTTAACTCATGTTTAAATGGTCTTGGATTAGCACTTGAACGTATGATCAATGATGTCGGCTTGATTGCATATGGTTGAATTGAATAAATGGAATGTTGATGAGTTATGTAGAAAAGACTTGCTAATGTTAGAATGCGTTTTGAATCACTTATGGATATTGTTAGTATGGTTGTTGATTTGGTTGTTGTTGATTTGGCCGAGTTGAATTCTGGGGATGTTGAAGTTATAGGGGAAATTTGCTTTAAATTTTTGAAGGCAAAGTGTTACTTTGAAATTGGATTCTTAAGTGTTATGGCTAATGGTTGCTACCTAATGACATTATTGTAGATCGTGAGAAGTCGAGACGTAAGTTCGGATTAGCTTAGGAAGCGGCTAAGGTATGTAAGGCTTACCCTTTCCTTCTTTGGCATGTCTTAGACGTAAGTAAGGTATGACAGGATTTGTGCTTCGAGGTAACTCTATTCTTGCAATCCGAGCATGCCTATGATTCTTATTTGTTTTTTGATATTCGTATTCTTAATGTGGCCAAGTTATGGTCTTTATGTCATTGGTATGATGCGGATTTCAAAAGTTGCATAAAAGTTCTATTTTCAAAAGAGTTTTGTTTTCAGAAGATTCTGTAACTACGAACGAGCGTAACTTTCACAGAAGAGCTCGGATTGCTTCGATATGATTGTAGAAAGTCCTTAAGTGCGTAATGTTCGTAACTTTCCGAGGCGGACTCGGATTGGCTTAATATATGACTATGATCCCTACGGTCTTTTAATATGTTTATGATGTTTGATATGTTTCCGAGTGACGTCTGAAAGGTATTTGCTAAGGTAATTGATATAACTATTGTCCCGATTTTCAAATGACGATCCGTTCAGCTTACTTCATTGAGTCTCTGAAAATGTTTTATGTGCATATGGTTTCTCACTACTCTGCTCGTGCCAAGCTCAAGGTATCTTTCACTGAGACCCGGGCCAGGATACGTATTCGTGTACATTCCTCTGCATTATTCACCGAGTCCCTCATTCGAGGGCCGGGACACGCTATTTACCGAGTCCCTTATTAAAGGGCCGGGACACGCTACTACCGAGTCCCTTGCTAGCGGGGCCGGGACACGCTATATGATATGATGATATGGGGGAGGCGGCCAGGATGGCATATGATGATTCCTTTTACCGAGTCCCCTCGCAGAGGGCGGGACACGTCATGCATACGCATTTACCGAGTCCCCACAGAGGGCCGGGACACGCTATATATACATGTATATGATGATTTTACTTACCGAGTCCCTCACTAGAGGGCCGGGACACGCTATATGTTTGTACGATGATTATGTGACATTGACATGCATGATATATGTTTTCAAAGGCAAGTCTGATTTTTCGTACTCTTTACTTCGGTATGATCCCGCTTTATGTGTTTCATGCTTTACATACTCGGTACATATTCCGTACGACCCCCCTTTCTTCGGGGCTGCGTTTCATGCGCGAGGTACACCCAGTGAGCTGAAGATATTAGCGAAGAAGATGTTCCAGCGGGATTGGCGAGCTCCATTTTCTCGGAGTCTTTGCCGAGTCGGAGTATTATGTTATGGTTTCATGTTCCGTGTTAGAGACTTTGCAGACAGTGTCGTGGGTGTAAGATGTAGGTTATGTAAGCGGCTATGTAAGCCGATGTATTATTACGCATTGTGTTATAAGTTCGTATACTACAAACTTTATTTGATTTGAAAAGATGAAAAGCATATTTGATTTTCCGAAAAACTTTCGTTATGTATTTATGTTATGGCTAAGGGCCCAGTTTGATTATGAATGTCACAAGAGTCAGCGGGTTCGCTCGGCCCTAGGTAAGGGTCGGGTGCCCATCACACCCTATCGGATTAAGGGTGTGACAGAAAAGCCAAGGTGTCTCTTTTGGCGAATTATGGGGAAATTAGGGAGGAATTGGGGGAGCGTCAACCAGTGATTCTCCTCATGCATAGGGACTATGCATTGCACACTAATGAGCTAACCCTTCTTTTCCTAGTTCTATTTCTTCTCTTTTGCAGGAATTTGATTATGTGTTCCCAACGGAACTCCCAAAAGGGTTACCACCCTTGAGGGGAATTGAACACCAAATTGACTTTGTCCCGGGTTCTCAATTACCAAACAAACCGGCTTATAGAGCCAACCCAGATGGCACTAGGGAGCTTCAAAGGTAAGTGGATGAGCTCCTTGAAAAGGGAGCGGTGCGAGAAAGTATGAGCCCTTGTGTCGTGCCCGTGATTTTGGTGCCAAAAAAAGATAGATTATGGCGCATGTGTATTGTTTGTCATGCCATCAACAAGATAACGGTAAAGTATTGCCATCCCATACCTCATCTTGATGACATGCTTGATGAGTTGAATGGTTCATGCATATTCTCTAAAATTGATCTTAGGAGTGGGTATCATCAAATCCGGATGAAACCCGGAGATGAGTGGAAAATTGCATTCAAGACCAAGTTTGGTCTATATGAATGGTCGGTGATGCCTTTTGGCCTCACTAGCTCTCCTAGTACTTTCATGCGTTTGATGAATCATGTGATGAAACCTTTTATTGGCAAATTCGTGATTGTTTACTTTAATGATATTTTAGTGTATAGTAAAACCATGGTTGAGCATGTTATTCATTTGAAATGTGTGTTTGAAGTGCTTAGACAAGAACAACTTTATGCCAATGTTGATAAATGTTCCTTTTGTGTGGATGAAGTTGTTTTCTTGGGATTTCTTTTGTGAGCTCAAGGGGGGTTGAGGTTGATGAATCCAAAATAGAAGCCATAAGAAATTGGCTCACTCCAAAATCCATTGGAGATATAAGAAGTTTTCATGGCTTGGCTAGTTTCTATAGGCGTTTTATTAAAGGATTTAGTACCATAGCCGCTCCTTTGACCGAGGTAATCCAAAAGGACAAACCTTTTTCTTGGGTGTGGAGCAAGCTAATGCCTTTGAAACTTTTAAATAAATGCTTAGCTCTGCACCATTGTTGCAATTACCCAACTTTGACAAAATATTTGAGATTGAATGTGATGCGAGCAAAGCTGGTATTGGAGTCGTTTTAATGGAAGACCAAAAGCCCATAGCTTATTTTAGTGAAAAACTCAAGGGAGCGACTTTGAATTATACTACCTATGATCTTGAGTTGTATGCCTTAATTCGTGCTTTGGGAAATTGGCAACACTACTTGTGGCCTAAAGAGTTTGTCAAATCCCAAGCTAGATTTGTTGGAACAAACCTAATTTAGGCTCTGATACCAATTGATATAATAATAAAACTCTTTATCCCAACAAATCTAGCTTGGGATTTGACAAACTCTTTAGGCCACAAGTAGTGTTTCCAATTACCCAAAGCTCTAATCAAAGCATTTAATTCAAGATCACAGGTGGAGTAGCGTCGCACCCTTAAGATTTTCACTAAAATAAGCAATGGGTTTTTGGTCTTGCATCAAAACGGCACCAATACCTACTCTAGTAGCATCACATTCAATTTCAATTATTTTGTCAAAATTGGGTAATTGCAACAACGGTGCGGAGCTAAGCATTTGTTTTAAAGTTTCCAAAACCTTTGCTTGCTCCACACCCCAAGAAAAAGGCTTATCCTTTCGGATTACCTCAGTCAAAGGATCGGCTATGGTACTAAATCCTTTAACAAATTACCTATAAAAACTAGAGAATCCATGAAAAATTCTTACATCACCAATGGATTTAGGAGTTGTCCAATTCTTAATAGCGTCTATTTTGGATTCATCAACCTCAACGCCCCTTGAAATCACACCAAATCCAATGAAAATAACTTCATCAACACAAAAAGAGCATTTAGCAACATCAGCATAAAGTTGTTCTTGTCTAAGCACGTCAAACACATATTTCAAATGAATAACATGCTCATCCATGGTTTTACTATACACCAATATATCATCAAAGTAAACAACCACGAATTTGCTACTAAAAGGTTTCATCACATGATTCATCAAACGCATGAAAGTACTTGGAGCGTTAGTGAGACCAAAAGGCATCACCAACCACTTATATAGACCAAATTTGGTGTTGAATGCAGTTTTGAGCTTCATCCGGATTTGATGATAACCACTCCTAAGATCTATCTTAGGGAATATGTATGAACCATTCAATTCATCAAGCATGTCATCAAGACAAGGTATAGGATAGTTATACTTTACCGTTATCTTGTTGATGGCTCAACAATCAACACACATGTGCCATGTTCCATCTTTCTTTAGTACCAAGATCAGGGGCACAACACATAGACTCATACTTTCTCGCACAGCCCCTTTTCAAGGAGTTCATCCATTTATTTTTGAAGCTCTTTGGTGTCATCCGGGTTGGCTCTATAAGCTAATTTTTTTTGGCATTTGTGACCCCGGGACAAAGTCAATTTGGTGCTCAATTCCCCTTAAGGGTGGCAATCCCTTTGGAAGCTCCATGGGAAACACATCATCAAAATCCTGAAAAAGAGAAGAAATAGAACTAGGGAAAGAAGAGGTTAGTTCGTTACTGTGCAAAGCATAATCCCTATGGGTGAGAAGGATCACCGGTTGTCGCTCCTCCAACTCCTCCCTAATCTCCTCTAGACTTGCCAAGAGGGACACCTTAGCCTTTCCTTTTGACTCTTCTTTTCTCATTTCCCTCTTGAGAACTATCCCCTTCACAATTCCCTTGTACAACTTTGCCCTTCTACTTCAACTCCCTCATTTTGTTATAGACTTCCCCAACTTGTGAAGGTGACATAGGAAATAACACATGTTTGAGCCCATTATGTATAAGTGAATACCGGTTGGTTCTCCCGTCATGTTTGGTCGACCTACCATATTGCCAAGGTCTTTCAAATAGAAGGTGACAAGCTTGCATGGGAACAAAATCGCAAACAATTTCATCTTAGTACTTCCCCCCCCCCCCCTTTGAATCTAGTGATAACTTGCCGGGTTACCTTTAAGTCTCCACATTCATTGAGCCATTAGAGTTTATAAGGATGTTCATGAGTGGTGGTGGGAAGCTTTATGAAATAAACCAATGTCGTACTAGCAACATTTGCACAACTCCCACTATCAATGATCATGACACACATGTTTTGATTGATAACACACTTGGAGTGAAAAGATTCTCCCGTTGGCTAGGATCATCCATAGCCTTGCTTATCATCATTCTTCTTACCACATAATTTTGAATGGTAATCTCCCCTTCTTGAGGTTGGCCATACATGTCGACACCCTTCTTGCCAAATAATTTGGAACGGTGACATCTCCATCACCCTCCGAATCATCTCGCTCTTCATCACTCTCATTTTCATTGTTCCCATTACAATTTTTCTCCTCATGTTCTCCCTAGCTTATCGTCACTTCAAGCTTCTTTCAAAAGAAAGGCTCTCTGATTGGCGCATTCACTCGCTCTATGGCTAAAACCATTGTTATATCTCGTATTTTGCACGTTGAAATATTTTAAGTTGGTTGCGGCAAGTTATGGACAAGACTTTTAATTTCCGGTTTTGTTGATTTTGTTTTAATGCACAAGTTGCATATTCATCTTTTTATTGGTATGGAGTATTAAGGGCAAAATTGAAATAAGGAAAAGTTTGGGGGTTAAAAGTGAATTATGGAAAGTTGGACATTTCATGAGAATTTGGGGCTAAGTGAAATTTTGGAAACTTTATATTTCATGAAAATGGCCATATGTGGCCATGTGTGGGTGTGGTCCATAGGGCCACATGTGTAAACTTTATATGGACACTAAAGATGAAAACTTAAGTCATCTTCATCATTTTCATCTCCTAGAAACTTCAAGAAAAATGGAGAAAAAAAAAGAGAAGGAGAAACGGCCAAGAGAAAAAAAAAATGAAGACCAAAAATCTTGAGCAAAAAAATATTTCTTCTAGCTTTTCCACTCATTGGGAGGTCCTTATCAACATGGAGTAGTTGTTGGAGCAAGTAAAGCATTTATTCTTGCAAGCACAACCCTAGCCAAGTTGTGAAGATAAGAGGAAAAGGTAAGGTTTAATCTTGTTTGTATATGTTATGGAGGATTTGTGCATGTGGTAGTGTGTGAATGAAATTCATGAAAGAATAGATGTTGATGTCTAGCCGTGTGTGATGTGTGAAGGAATGGTGAATTAATTGTGTTTAGCATGTTTGGGTGTTGTTGTAATGCGTAAAAATGAATGAAAGTCATGAAATTTATGTATGTGATGTGTGGCCGAAAATGGGCTATTTTTGGTAAGTTATGGCCAATTGATTTTACTTAGTATTTTTGTTGTTGTGTGGATTATGTGATGAGAATGAAGGTATTGAATGATTCGAGTTGAAGTTGTAATTGTTGTGTTGTGTAGTGTATGTGTGGTGTAAGGTAGAAGTGAAGAACTAATTTCATTTGGTATGTTTAGGATGTTATGTTGTAGATTCTATGTTGTAAAATGAAGAGCTTAATGGTTCAAAGTGAAGTTGAAATCATGTGGGCTGTTTTGGAACCTAATGTGATCTTAATATGGTTTCTTGTATTTTTCAGATTAATGTTGTTAAAGTATGGATTGTTAGTATGGTTTATGAATTTGGAAGAAAAGAAATGCATTGTTGATATTTCCTTGGACTTGGAAGGTTTCGGGTTGCCTTATGTTTTGGTTGGGTTGTTTTGAATAATTTTGTGGATTGTTGGAAATGTTATTGAATAATGTTTGAATTGTTTTGGATTGGTATTTGAACGCGTGGGCAATGATGTTGGGTTGATTATATATGTTGATTTGAACGTAATTGGAACGTCGTCGCATTGTGCGAAAAAAGGTTGTTGATGTTAAAGTGCGTTTTGAATTAATGGTTGATGTTGTTAGAATGTTTGTTGGTATTGTTGTTGATGAATTTTGCCGAGTTGAAATCTCGGGGTTGTTGCATTTATAGGGGAAATGCTGCCCAAATTTCTGTAGATAAAAGTGATGGCATGAAATTTAATTCCTAAGTTCTTATGGCTAATGTTTGGTATGTGATGACGTTATTGTAGATCTTGAGAAGCTGAGACTTGAGTTTGGATTAGCTTAGGAAGCAATCAAGGTATGTAAAGCTTACCTTTCCTTCTTTTTTGGCATGTCGTAGATGTGGTTAAGCTATGACACGTTATGAGCTTCGGGGAAATTCTATTCGTAAAAATCCGAGCATGCTTACGATGCTTATTTGTTTCTTAATGTTGGCATCCTTATATGGCCAAGCTATGGTTTATATGTCTTTGTATGATTGGTTTCAAATGTTGCACAAAAAGTTTTGTTTTCAAAAGAGTTTTGTAACTACGAACGTCCGTAACTTTCACAGACAGAACCGGATGGCTTTGATATGCTCGTAAATGATTCTATGACGTATAACGACTATGATTTTCATGGGCGGGCCCGACTTGAGTCTACACCCCTCCGTGGGTCCCGCGACTTTCCTTATGCACTTCTGACGATTTTTGAAAGGATATGATATGACTATTATTCCGATTTCAAGTACAATCAGTCTACTTATCTTTTGAGTTGTAATGATGATTCGATAACATATGATGACTATGATTTTCGTAGGCGGGCCCGGATTGGGTTGACGCTCGTCCGTGGGTCCCGCGATCTTCTTCTGTATAATTCGATGGCTTTTGAAAGAATTCAATATGACTACCTTTCCGACCCCCGAGTATGACTATATATTTGTCTGTTGAGTCTGAAATAATGATTCGTATACTTATGATTTTGATACGTGATTATGGTTTCTGAAGTTCGGTTTGATATGTTTCCGAGTGATGTTCGGAAGAAAATCTGATTTGGCTATTATCTTGGTTTGTAAATAATAGTTCGTTTTGATTATGCTGTTGGGTCTTTGTAAGTGTTTTGTATTGCATATGATTTCCCACAATTCTGCTCGTGCATTCTGTTATTACCTCTTTCGCCGAGTCCCGGGCCGGTAAGTTATCGTGCGCACTATGTTATATTCTGAAGTATGATGTGATATGATATATGATGTGTGACGGAGATACGGAGATATGAAACTTCCGAAGTATGATGTGTTGTGGCGCCCAGATGGAGTGGCGACCACGTTCCGTCCGTCGGGTCCCATTACGGACCGTATGTGATATGATATGATATGTGATAACATGACGATATGATTTGATTTACCGAGTCCCTCACTAGAGGGCTGGGTACAGTATGTTTATGATCATTATATTATATATGGATCGGGCCGTACGTTCCTCGGCATTATTATATTATATATGGATCGGGCCGTACGTTCCTCGGCATTATTATGTTATATATGGATCGGGCCGTACGTTCTCGCATTATTATATATATGGATCGGGCCGTACGTTCCTCGACATTATTATGTTATATATGGATCGGGCCGTACGTTCCTCGGCATTATTATGTTATATATGGATCGGGCCGTACGTTCCTCGGCATTATCGTATTCTTTATGGATCGGGCCGTACGTTCCTCGGCATTCGGTTAATGTCAGTTAATATGATATGTTTGATTTTCAGTATATATGAGACAGAAATGTTTTTCAAAAGAAAGCGAAGTATGTCGGCATTCTGATTATCATATTTGTCTTCTGTACCTCTTATGTATGATTTGTGTGTCAGATGCAAGCACTTTAGTATTCTGGCTATTGTGCTCACTTGCTGTACTCCGTACTTCGGTTATGACTTCATTTTCTGTACTTCATGTTTTGCATACGCGAGCATATTTTAATCGACCCCCTTTCTTCAGGGGTGCGTTTCATGCGCGCGGTACCCGGATGAGTAGGTGATGTTAGAAGAAGATGTTCCGGCTGGATTGGCGAGCTCCATTTCCTCCGGAGTGCTGCCGATGTCAGAATGCTTTTGTATGGTATCTGGAGTTAAGTTAGAGACTTTGCGGACGGTGTCGTGTGTGTGATATGTCGCTTTGTTGTACGAAGCCGATGTATTATTATGCATTATGCTTTGCAGAGTTGTTTTGTAATCGGCTATGTAAGCCGATATATCGACGCATTATGTTCTGATTCGTTATGACTACAGATTTTATTTGATTTGAAAAAGATGAAAAGTATGATGTTCTTTGAAAATTTTCCTTATGCATTTTGACACGTTTTGCGGGCCCAGTATGATTATATGTATTACGAAAGTCAGCGGGTTCGCTCGGCCCTAGGTAAGGGTCGGGTGCCCATCACGCCCTATCGGAGATTAGGGTGTGACAACCATGACACTTAAAGACATTGTATTGGGGTAGATTTCTTAGCTCCTTCATTGGGAGCAAACTTTAGAGGTTGCTTCTGTTATACCTCGCATTTTGGTACGTTGGAATATTTCAAGTGGTTGCGACGAGTTAAGAACAAGGCTACTTTTCCGACTTTGTGTTAAGGTATGAGTCACTTATGATTTTATGGGATGGAAATATTAAGGAAGATTTGGGGTTAAAAGTGGAAATATGGGACTAAAAATGAATTATGGAAGGTTGAACACTTCATGAAAACTTGGGGCCAAAAGTGAAGATTTGGAGACATAAAAATTAAAAAAAAAAAAAAATAGAGGGAGGTGGCCGGCCACATGGAGATGTGGGCCATGGCCACATGTTTTAATTGTATATACATGTATAAGATGACTAACTTAGTCATCCTTATCATTGTGTTGTCTAGAATTTTCAAGAAATAAGAAGAAAAAGAAGAAGAGGAGAAACGGCTATGGTGAACCATGGAGAGCTAAGAGATTTGATCATGAAAAAAAATCATTTTCTTCTAGTTTTCATATCAATTAAAGGGTCCTCTACATCATGGAGTAATTGTTGGGACATGTAAAACATTCTTTCTTACAAAACGTGAGCTAGCCGAGTGAAGGAAGTTGGGAGATGAAGGTATGCTTTAATCTTCTCTTTATTATGTTATGCATGGTTCATGTATGTTGTTAAGTGCGGAAATGAATGAAAATTATGGAAATATGGATGTTAAAGTTGAGCCGTGAAAGTTAAGGTTTGGCCGTGTGTTGTGTGGAGATAGTGAATTAATTGTATATAGCATGTTTGTATGTTGTTGTGATGTGTAGAAAATGAATGAAACTCATAAGGTGTTGGAGTTGAGGTTAGGCCGTGAGCTAGGGGCTGGTTGGTAGCCAAGAAATGAAGAAATGTTATCTAGTATTTTGGTTGTCGTCGATATGAATTCTATGACGTAAAATGAAGTTTTAATGACCCAAGTTGGAGTCATAATCGTGTGGGCTGAATTGGATGATAATGTGGCATTGATATGGTTTCTTAAATTTATGAAAATAAAGTTTGTAAACACATGTATTGTTGACATAACTTATGAATGTAGAAGAAAGAAAGGTGTTGACAAGGTTCTTGTAAATTGGAATAGTTTCGGGTGGAGTAGTATATGGTTTGAAGTATTTTGAATATTGTGTGGATTGTCGAAAATGTTCTTGAATCACGTAGAAAGGTTTTTGATTGTTATTTGAATATGCGATCGTTGATATTAGTTTGGATATATGAAGCCGGATTGAATATGCATGATTGTCGTCGAATTATGTTAGAGTGCGGTTGGAATTGCTTATTGATATTGTTAATGTGATTGTTGGTATTGTTGTTGAATATTTTGCCGAGTTGATTTCTCGGGGATGTCCAATTTACAGGGGAAGTGCTGCCGAAATTTCGGTAGACAAGTATTATCTTGAGATTCAACTTAAATGCTCTAATCAATGTTTGGTAAAACATGACCAAATTGTAGATTTTGGCGAATTTGGAACGAGAATTTGGAGTCGTGGAAGAAGCGAAAAAGGTATGTAAGGCTTTACTCTTCCTTCTTTGGCATGTCCTAGACATAATAGGTTCGGATACGAACCTCGGGGACTACTCAATCTCTAGAAACCTAAGTTTGAATTTGATCACTATTCATTCAATAGAATTGAATTAGACTTTCTATGTTTCATTGGAAAGGTAGCTTGAATATATGCAACTTTCACCGATGGCACCGGAATGTCCCGAAACCTTGCTAGGTAACTCTATTAAGCCTAGGATTCTAAGGCAAGTATTCCTTCCAGAAATTCGTAAATGTTCTCCAAGACGCCCATATGTCGCAAAGACCAAATTTTAAGAGGTTGAAAGCTTTACGCCTAAAATGATGAATATGACTTTATAATGATAGCAATGACGCCAAGTATGAGAAAATGCCTATGACGAATATGTCGACGATACGTTTCTACCACGATTGTAATTACGTGAGATGTGCTAAACGCTTCCATAACGATTTCATTTTCAAAAGCTAGAAGTAATGGTTTTAAAACATGATTTCTTTCAAAAAGTTTGCAAATGTTTTCCAAAATATTCATTTTTCTCCAAAAACCAAGTTTGATGATTTCGAAAGCTTTTATGACTAAAACGATGAACATGATTCTATGATGACAAGGATACGTATATGCACATGGGTTGGGGGGATGGGATACATGTATATGTGGGGAATGGGAAGGGAAACATGTTTCATTGCCACCTAGTCGGTGCTTATCATCCCGGACGCGGGATGCCCGGACGCGGGATTTATGGGCGAGCCGGAGTATTTCGGCGCTATGTGGGCGAGCCGACGTTGTTCGGTGCTATGACATGACATGATGTGCTATGCTATGACATGATACGCTATGCTATGACATGATATGCTATGACACGACATGATATGCTATGACACGACATGATATGCCATGACACGACATGATATGCCATGACACGACATGATATGCTATGACACGACATGATATGCCATGACACGATATGATATGCTATGACATGCCACGATACGCTATGACATGATAAGATATGATATGATACGATACGGTATGATATGACATGATACGATATGATACGATATGATATGCTAGGGCAAGACACGTCATGATATAGGTTCTATTTTCTATGTCTACGAAAAAGAGACGTTTTATTCTAGAAAGGAAATACAAGCATGCATGGTATCTGTAAAAAGGTATTCCTATGTACAAAAGTTACTCTCTCTTTACCTCATTATCCGTTCTATGATCCCATGATGCTTATATTCATGCTTTTGTCTTTGCTCATTATCCTTGTACCTTACATACTCGTACATATTTAAACCGACCCCTCTTCTTCGGGGGCTGCGTTCATGCCGCGCAGTACACCTGAGTGAGTGAAGACATTGAAGAGAAGGTGTTCCGGCGGGATTGGCGAGCTCCATTCTCTCGGAGTCTTTGCCCAGTCGGTGTATACGAGGGTTATGGTATACGATTATGTTAGAGACTTTGCGAGACGAGTCGGTATATAAGATGTCCGTTGTGAGCGCTCATAAGCCGTTGTATTGTTATACATGATATTACGGATTTTATACGGTCGCAAGTGATGTTGATTTGAAAGATACACCGTATGTTGTTTTCAAAAAAAAAATTTCATTACGCATTTATGGCGGTTAGGGGCCCATTATGACTACGAGTACTATGACGGTTAGAGGGTTCGCTCGGCCTAAGTCGGGGTCGGTGCCCATCACTATCGGAAATTGGGGTGTGACAAAGTGGTATCGGAGCGGGGACGGTCCAAGGGTTGTACGCAAAGTCGTGTCCGTAGAGTCTCGTTTATGGTGTGAAGCGCGCCACACTTATAAACCGGAGGCTACGGGGCATCTAGGATGGTTGCTCTTCTTTGGTATCTTAGATCGTGCTGTAGAGCCAAGCTATAGGAAATGAGATCCTTTATACTAATCTTTGATTTCGGCAGAGGAATGACATTGACAGGCGGAAGCGATCAGCGGTATGGAAGGTTATAAAGCACGCAGGTAAGCAAAAAAAAAATGTGGTATGTGTAGTCGTGCTGAGCATATGAGGTAAATTTAATATTTTCGGACCTTTGTGAATATTGAGAGCCCTGTGTGGCGATGATACGATACGATATGAAATATGATATGATGTGTATATATGATGATGGCCACTGAGGCTTGTTGGTATTTCCTGCGTGCAGGTTTTGGAATAGTAAGAAATACAGAGGAAACTCTGCCGAAATTTTTCTAGAAATAATACGAGAATGAGATACAAGTTGGAAAATATATTGAAAACACCGGGATAATAGTAGTGATGAAAGTTGACTGAGCTGTAAAGTACGGCTGTCCTCCAGGAATAAGTTAGCTGTGGAATGAGTAGTGAAACAGTTAATAAGACGGCGGTGGAAATATGGTAGTAAGGAAATTTGGAAGGACTTGTGCCACCGAGCGATGATTTAGAAAGGACCGCGGGTTTGGATAAAGTGATTTGGTTAAGATAAGCGTACGGAAAAAGAATTGTGACGAATAGGAATGTATCGATCGAGATGGGCGGTAAAATGTCTTTGTGGGAACGTTTTGAAATACGGTAAGGCTCAGACGTACTCTAGGATATGTAATGAAGGTTGTGCGGTGAGGCGGACGCGATTATACCGGCATTAACACACCGATTTCATTAAAGTCTCAAGGTTAAGCGTCTTTGAAGCGAGAGAAATTTCGGGATGGGTGACCCGCAGGAAGTTTTAAAATCCTACAAATTCAGATGTAAGGAGCGAATAAGAAATTGGAGTAGTCTAAGAGAGGTTAGAGTATGCGGAGCGGCCAGAAACCTTAAAAGGACACGTAGAACGGTGTGAATCAGGTCGGCGAAGAGAAGGAGTTAGCGGAAAAAAAAAGGGGGAAACGAGACAACAGTGCAGTAATAGGTTATGATGTATAACTGGGGGCACGAGTACCATAAGCGGCAGGATTGTGAAAGGCTAAGTTAAAGAAAGATAAGAAACAAGGCAGAATGAATGCTAGGAAATGACTGGGATGATACGGAGAAAATGTGAACGAACAGAATACGTTTTGGAAAAAAAAAACTATGTAAGAGTAATGTGTTCTGAACGACACAGAGGTAGCATAAGATTTCCCGTGTGCAGAAAGAGAAACAGGCATGAACGGATAATGGTATAAGTACACCCCTAAAGGGGGGAAGCAGGTGAGGGAAATGTAAGGGTGAGATAGAGGCAGTGTGTTTGATATGGACGCTTAAGCTGCAAGTGAGGCCCCCCCCCCTACTAAAATAAGTTAGTGAGATCGCAAAACCAACAATAAGTGCACAAGAGTCAGGATGGTGTTTGAAGGTAGGGTGAGAAGTTTCGCACAGACTCAAAAAGACACGGCGCCATAAATGGACGGGTATGAAGAAAAAGAATATGACAAGAGAATGGATTTGGATAGCTATAAAAAGATAGTATGAGGGACAGCAATAGCTATAAAAAGGGAGCTCCCCCGAGGCGTTTATGAGCCCCGTACGACTAGTTGAACATTCGAGGACGAATGTTCCAAAGGGGGGAAGGATGTTATACCTCGCATTTTGGTACGTCAGAATATTTCAAGTGGTTGCGACGAGTTAAGAACAAGGCTACTTTTCCGACTTTGTGTTAAGTTATGAGTCACTTATGATTTTATGGGATGGAAATATTAAGGAAGATTTGGGGTTAAAAGTGGAAATATGGGACTAAAAATGATTATGGAAGGTTGAACACTTCATGAAAACTTGGGGCCAAAAGTGAAGATTTGGAGACTTAAAAATTAAAAAAAAAAAAAAAAATAGAGGAGGTGGCCGGCCACATGGAGATGTGGGCCATGGCCACATGTTTAATTGTATATACATGTATAAGATGACTAACTTAGTCATCCTTATCATTGTGTTGTCTAGAATTTTCAAGAAATAAGAAGAAAAAAGAAGAAGAGGAGAAACGGCTATGGTGAACCATGGAGAGCTAAGAGATTTGATCATGAAAAAAATCATTTTCTTCTAGTTTTCATATCAATTAAAGGGTCCTCACATCATGGAGTAATTGTTGGGACATGTAAAACATTCTTTCTTACAAAACGTGAGCTAGCCGAGTGAAGGAAGTTGGGAGATGAAGGTATGCTTTAATCTTCTCTTTATTATGTTATGCATAGTTCATGTATGTTGTTAAGTGCGGAAATGAATGAAAATTATGGAAATATGGATGTTAAAGTTGGTAGTGAAAGTTAAGGTTTGGCCGTGTGTTGTGTGGAGATAGTGAATTAATTGTATATAGCATGTTTGTATGTTGTTGTGATGTGTAGAAAATGAATGAAACTCATAAGGTGTTGGAGTTGAGGTTAGGCCGTGAGCTAGGGGCTGGTTGGTAGCCAAGAAATGAAGCAATGTTATAGTATTTTGGTTGTCATCGATATGAATTCTATGACGTAAAATGAAGTTTTAATTGTGAAGTTGGAGTCATAATCGTGTGGGCTGAATTGGATGATAATGTGGCATTGATATGGTTTCTTAAATTTATGAAAATAAAGTTTGTAAACACATGTATTGTTGACATAACTTATGAATGTAGAAAGAAAGAAAGGTGTTGACAAGGTTCTTGTAAGTTGGAATAGTTTCGGGTGGAGTAGTATATGGTTTGAAGTATTTTGAATATTGTGTGGATTGTCGAAAATGTTCTTGAATCACATTCGAAAGGTTTTTGATTGTTATTTGAATATGCGATCGTTGATATTAGTTTGGATATATGAAGCCGGATTGAATATGCATGATTGTCGTCGAATTATGTTAAGTCTTGTTGGAATTGCTTATTGATATTGTTAATGTGATTGTTGGTATTGTTGTTGAATATTTTGCCGAGTTGATTTCTCGGGGATGTCCAATTTACAGGGGAAGTGCTGCCGAAATTTCGGTAGACAAGTATTATCTTGAGATTCAACTTCTAAATGCTCTAATCAATGTTTGGTAAACATGACCAAATTGTAGATTTTGGCGAATTTGGAACGAGAATTTGGAGTCGCGGAAGAAGCGAAAAAAGGCATGTAAGGCTTTACTTTCCTTCTTTGGCATGTCCCTGAGACATAATAGGTTCGGATACGAACCCGGGGGCTACTCAAACTCTAGATGTCACCCCACCCCCGTAGGCCGTGGCTAGTGCCCCGGCCGGGACACCCCCGTTACCCATATATACGCGGCTTTTGCATGAACGAAAAGGGTATAGGATGGGGCCCAAAAATAGGAAGTCGAAACCACCCCAACTTTAAGAGTTAT
>NW_026725846.1:0-50786 GCF_029784015.1 Lycium ferocissimum
GGGCCCCTTTAATGAAGCTTCTTGAATTCTTGAAAAATGACCATTTTGCCCTTTTTTTAAATATTTCCATGAACCATTTTTTTGTGAATTTTCCTTTTTCGCCCTCAACCTTTCTCAATATTCCATACCAACAATATTCACAATTAATATTCACAACCCACTTGTTTATTAAAATAATTTTTGAAACATAGCCTCGTCCTTACTTCTTACCATTATCTCGCAACACCCGAACGTACGAAGTACGGGCTATAACACACCCTCGCCTCTGGACAGCATCCACGACTCATACCAATTAGATGCTACATCATGCAACCGGTATGACGCCATCTCAACCGACTCTGTCTCGGAAGCACTAATCAATCGCAAGGTACGCTGCATCTGTCGGATGAACTCATGAGGTTCCTCTGCGGGCTTTGACCCAAAAACTCGTGGCCCACAAAGTAGAAAATCACGGCCCTCCGACGCCGCGCCCGTCTACACGATCATCCCCTACTCCCTCGTCTCGTGAACCTACCCCGCTACCAACCGAGTCAATAACCGGACCGCCTCTCGCAGGTCCCATCATCCGCCCCGGCCGGGGGGCCGGAGGCAGTGTCCGGTGCCGCGGGAGCCGGCGGGAGCCGCCTCGTGCCGCACCGTGGTCGCTCCAAATCCCTCCGACACCGGCGGCGAGCGCAACAGCCGTCGGAGGCACCATCTCTCGGCTCGATCCGAGCACGAGCCCTAGTAGCTATCCGGCCCGGGCCGGTCTCACCGCTACTATAGACTTGCCCTTCCGGGCGACCGTGGCCTTCCTCGAGGCATCGCCGAAAACATATCATTTCGTCGTAAAGGGTCATCCCGATAACACGCTCTATCGCACGATCTAAGATCGAAGAAAAGACAACATCCTAAATGTCCTCGTAGCCTCCCGTTTATAGATGTGGTGCACAACACACCGATAAACAAGACTCTGCGAGACACGGCCGTAGACATTCCGAGGACGAACCGCTCGATATCACTTCGCTCGACCCAACCCCGTAGGTCGTGACTAGGCCCGAGCGGCACCCAAACACACTTATCAAACAATCACATACGGATGGCTTATATATCTATAAATATCAAACGTGGCTCCAAATGGACGCATACAAACACATAAACTCGATAAAGTTTGGTAAGGTCATTATAATATACATAACATGTCAAAGCATATACACACGCGCCGACAAGGTGCCACGCGATGGGCCGCCCAAACACAACTCACACGTCGCATCCGAATAAACCGTACATAACCCACATCTATGTCTACGACCTCTAATACAAAATAAGAATCGGATGACGGACGGGTCCCGCCGTACCTCGAATAAACATAATCATATACATCGGGACGATATACCCAAAATATCGGCTCCAGAACAAAGGGAGCACTCTGAACAGCAGAATGGGAATCCTACGCCGGTGGATCACCAAAACGCGTATCTGAATCTTTGTTATATCCCGCATTTCGTACGTCGGACAATTCTGGATTAACTGCGATAAGTTAGAGACAGACCGTTAGGGATATGAAGTGGGACTTTTGACCTTCAATTTTGTTTTAAAACCTAATGTGTTCATGAATTTGTTGGCATGGAACAATTTCCCAGAAAATTTTGGGACCAAAAGTGATATAATTGGAACTTGCAAATCATGCAAAATTTTGCCATTGGCCGTATGGTATATGGAAATGGCCCATGCACAAATTGTGTTCAATTTTTATTGCTCGACACGTGGTGTGGGCCAAGGACATGGGCACTTCATATAATAGCAAAAGATGATCAACTAGTCTTCGTATTCATTCCCACACTTAGAAAAAAAAATAGAAGTTGAAGAGCACAAAATAAGAGGCTCTCGGCCAAGAAGGGTGAAAAACCAAGTTCAATTCTATCCGCTCCAAAAATATTTTGTTGATGCGAACACTATTTTGAGGTCCCTAAGTAGCGTGGAAGTGTCGTTGGAGCGATCAACCCGCTAGTTTTCATTATCGCAAACCCTAGCCTCTTGTGAAGTGGAAGGAAAAAGGTAAGAATTTATCATGTTTTATGTGTTATAAAGGTTGTATGTATGCTAAAACGGATGAAAATCATGAAATATGGCATGTTGGAGTGAAGGTGGTGTGTGTAGCATATAGCCGTGTGAGGTGTGTGTTGTGTTGTGTTTAAGTGATGAATTAAGTTCTATGTAGTATGTTAATTGTTGTAGTGTGAAGAAATGAGTGAGAATTATCAATACGTGCATGTTGGTAAGTTTAGAAATGGGTCATGTTATATGACAAAGAACGCATTAATGTCGCTTAGTGTTTTAGTGGTTGTCGTAAGGAATTCTATGTTGGAAATGAGTTTTTAGTGACTCAAGATTGATGTTGTAATTGTGCGGACTGATTTGGAGGTTATTGTACATTTAATGTAATTTGTATATTGATGAGAATAGCATTGTTAAAATGTGAATTGTGGATGCAAATCATGATTTGAAAATGAGAATGTGTTAAAGTGAGGTTCTCGGGTTTTGAAATTTGTTTTCGGGTAGATTGGAGCAATTTTTTGGATTGTTGAAAATGTTGTATGAATTGATTGGAATGTCTTTAAATATTGTTGATATGGGTTCGGGTTAGTATTTGAATGTATAAGCGTCGATGTTGGCTTGAAGGTAAGCCGTTGAATTGGATTTATGAATGTTGTTGAATGATGGAAAAGAGAGTTATTATTGTTGTATTGCCTTTCGGATTGATTATCAATGTTGCTAGGTTGGTTGTTGTTGTTGTTGTTGATTTTGGCGAGTTAAATTCTCGGGTGGCCTATTTGGGGGAAATGCGCAAATTTCGTAGAATTTAGTGTTGTTTTTGGAATTAAATGCCTAAGCGTCCATAGCTAATGTTTGGCATATCATGACTTGTTTGTAGACCTTGGGCAGCGGCCGAGACGTAGGTTGGATTTATCTTGAGTTTGAGCTAGCGTTGAGTGCGTACGAGGTATGTAAAGCTCCACTCTTTCTTTTCTTCTTTGGCATGCCTTAGTTACAAATAGGCTATGACACGAGCCTCGAGGAAATTCTATTCTCGAATCGAGCATGTTTATGACTCTATTCGCTTCTTGGAAATTCGTATGTTGGTATGATGAAATATTGGCCTTTATGCCTTTGAAATATTTGATTTTCAACTTTTGCACAAAAAGTTTGGCTTTCAAAAGTTCCGTAACTACGAACGCTCGTATCTTTCACAGAAAGGCTCGGATTACCTCGATATGCTCGTAGGTGTGTATCATAAGTATGTTTTTCATAGGCGGGCCCGACTCGGGTCGACGCCCCTCTGTGGGCCCCGCGACTCTCCTTAAGTACTTCTGACGACTTTTGAAAGAATATCACATGACTACTATTCTGATTTCAAGTACGATCAGTTTACTTATCTTTTGAATTTGTAGCAATGATTCGATAACATAGGACGACTCCGGATTGGGGTGACGCTCGTCCGTGGGTCCCGCGACTTTTCTTTGTGTAGTACTAACGACTTTTTGAAAGAACTTAATATGACTACCTTTTCGACCCCACGAGTATGATTATATATTTGTTTGTTGAGCGTGAAATGTTGATTCGTATACTTATGATTCGATACGTGACTATGATCTCGAAGTTCGGTTTGATATGTTCCGAGTGGTATTCGGAAGAAAATCGATTTGACTATTGTGGCCTATAAACGATATGGTTCGTTTTGATTAACCTATTAAATCTTTGAAAATGTTTTAAACCGTATTTGGTTACTTATGAATCCCTGCTTGTGCATTTTGTTATTACTTCTTTGGCTAGAAGTCCGGGCCGGTTATGATATCGTGCGCACTATGTGATGTGACCCGCCGGGTACGACGCGGTATGTGCATATGAGATATTACATTTGGGTTCCGGCCGCGGTATATGTGTGTATATGGTATTAATACCGCCGGGTTCCTAACGCGCGGTATGTGTGTGTATATGTGGTATGTGATATGGGATGATCTGATGATACAATATGATATGGGGTATGATGTATGATAATATGACGGTACGTTATGATTATTATGTTATATATGGATCGGGCCGTACGTTCCTCGGCAATCGGATAATATCAGCTCGTATGATATGTTTGATTTCCCGTATATACGAGGCAGAAATATTTTTCAAAAGAAAGCGAAGCATTTTTGACATCCGATTGTCTATTTGTCTTTTGTACCGCTTATGTATAATTTGGAGGTCAGATGTAAGTACCTCGGTATTCGGCTTATTATGCTCGCGTTCGGTGCACTTTACTTCGGTTATGACTTCGTTTTCACTCAGCCTTTGCGTACATTTCGGTACATATTCCGCACGACCCCCTTTCTTCGGGCCGCGTTTCATGCCCGCAAGTACGGATTCGGATACACGTTTTGATGATCCGGCGTAGGATTCCCGTTCTGGTTCGAGTGCTCCCTTTGTTCGGAGCCGATATTTTGGGTATATACTCTCGATGTATATGATTATGTTTATTCGGAGTACGACGGGGCCACGTGCCGTCATTCGATTGTTACGTATTGACAGGGAGGTCATAGACATAGATGTGGGTTATGTACGGTTTGTTCGGATGCGACGTGTGAGTTGTGTTTTGGCGGCCCGTTCGCGTGGCGCTTGTGTCGCGTGTGTATATCTTTGACATGTTATGTATATTATGACGCCCTTCGGCTTTTTATGCAGTTTATGTGTTTGTATGCGTCCATTTGGAGCCACGTTTGATATTTATAGATATATAAGCCATCCGTATGTGATTGTTTTGATAAGTGTGTTTGGGTGCCGGCTCGGGCACTAGTCACGACCTATGGGGTTGGGTCGTGACGGACTACTCGGTAAGTGCCTGCTACTATTCCGTCGTGAGTCATAACTTTTTGAACTTTTAATCTACGAAATGACGCTTCCGTTAGGTAAAAAAAACTTTTCAATAAAAACTCTTTCGTCAAATCAGGGACTTCTCCCTTATCGTAAATTCAAAGAAAACCTTTACTCACAATAAAAATTTTAAAAACTAAAGCATAAAAACACATCGGCCTATATGATCGCTTTTGTTAGACCTCGCGTTTCGTACATTTGAATATTTCGAGTTAATGTGCGAGTTGTTGGGAATATTAATTGCGGGCAATGGTAGTATGGAAAATATTGAGAAAGGCTAAGGGCAAGAAGAGAAAATCGCAAAATGGGCCATGGAAATAATGCGGAAGGTTAGGGACAAAATGGTAATATTGAGAAAAGTCGAGGGGTAAAATAGTAATTTCACAAGGTTCAAGAAAAATCCTTGAAGGGCCAAATCTTACATAAGAAGACACTTGGCTTTCTTTATAAATTTTCAAGGAAAAGGAAAAAAAATTCTAGAAAAGAAAGAAAAGGGGGCAAGGTGTAAATAAATGAGGGACTAAAGTGTGCAGGAAGACACTTGGTCTTCTTTGACCAAGTGAGGAAATTCAAGAAAAGGAAAGAAAAATCAAGAAAAAGAAAGAAAACTCTAGAAAAAGTGGAAGAGGGAACATGTGACCTTTTGTTTATTTGAGGGACTAAATCATAAATATGAAAAAGTAGTGGAAGACATGTATATATATATATATATATATATATATATATTTGGAGTCATCTTTTAGTTGAAGAAATAAGAAAGAAAAAAAAAGATGATGAAGAGAGAATATAGTAGTTTCGGCCATGGCAAAAAAATTGAGGCCATGGAAATTGATCAAGGAAAAATTATTTCTCCTAGTATCTCTACCAATTCAAGGGTCCTCTTTAACATGGTATAATTTTTGGAGCAAGAAAACCATTCATACTTGCAAGTTCATGACTTTAGCCAAGAGGAAGACAAGTGGGAAAAGGTAAGGTTCTATCCTCTTTTGCATGTTTTATGGATGCTTTGGACGTGTTATAATGCATGGAAATGAATGAACAACATGAAAATATGGATGTTGAAGTTGAGCCATGGATGTTGATGTTTAGCCGTGTAGGTGTGTTGTATGTTTAGGGTGATGAATCAATTTTAGTTAGTATGTTTTGTATTGTTGTAATGTGTGGAAATGGATAAAAATCATGGAAGGTTGTGTGTGGTGTGTGTGGCCGTGAGTGGGCTACATGGTGTAGGAAAAAATGAATTAATGTTAGTTAGTATTCTAGTTGTTGTTGTGATGGATTCTATGTAACGAAAATGAAAGTTTGATGATTTAAATGGAAGTTGTGATGGTTATGGGCTGATTTGGAACGTAATATGATTTGAATATGCTTTCTTGAATTCATGGAAATAATGTTGTAAATATATGGAATTGTTGATATAGTTTATGAGTTTGAAAAAAATAAATGTATTGTTGAAGTTCTTATGGCATTTGGAAGATTTGGGTTGGAATGTATTGGACATGTTGTGAGTTGAGTATTGATATTGTTGTTATGATTGTTGGTTTGGCGGGTTGAATTCGGGATGGTTGTTGATTGAAATCGGCCAAGTTAAACTTGGTGGCATGGTATATTTACGGGGGGAAATCTTTGCAAAATTTTGGTAGCCAAATTTCATCCAAGAATCAATTCAAAATGCACTGATCAACATTTGGTAAACATGACCAAATTGTGGATTTTGGCGAATTTGCAACTTGGATTTGGAGTAGCAGAAGGAGCGGAAAGAGGTATGTAAGACTTCACTTTCCTTTCTTGGCATGTCCTAGATGTAATAGGGGCTGGATACGGGCCTCGGGGACCATTCCTTTTCTCGGAATCCAAGATTGAAATTAGTTACTATTCGTTCAGTAGAATTGAAATAGAAATTGTGCAAAACGTGGGAAAGCTTCCTAGACCTCTAGAACTTGCATAAATAAGACCTGATTACCCTAAAACCCTCTTAGGTAATGTCATGAAACGTATGATGCGTCAATTGTGTACGCCGCCTCATTTGACCCGAGGTGAAACCGTCCCGGATTTTCTTTAGTGCTGCGTTTACCAACCGACAAATGTTGCAACTATTCTAAGGGGAATATTTCCATGATGAAAGTGATAACGATGATGTGAAGGAAGGAACATGTCTATGATAAGCATAACAAGGATGACTCCATGACTATGAGCCTTAAGTCAAGAATCCAAGGCGAGTATGAAAGTGATAAACTAGTCCTTGATCTTAAATTCTACTCCTTAGCTATGGTATTATTTTCTAAAGATTTCAAAGTCTGCAAATAAATGCATATGATGTCCATGATTTCATTCCATGTTTTCTTTTAATGATATCTGTCCGTTGATAGTCTCGCCTTAAAATACTCGTTCCTTCAAGGTGAGACAAAGCGATCCCGGTTAATCCATAATATAATCGGAGGTCACCGACCTTACGTCACTCCGATAGACACATGACTTTCCTTGGGCTCCCATGCATGCTGTTTATATGATACATGTATATGTGGGGATTGGGAAGGGCAACTGTTTATTTTTGTCACGACCCAACCCCGTAGGCCGTGACTAGCGCCCGAACTGGGCACCCGTACGTACCAAAAGCCACAAATAATAACTCAGATATTTAGAAAAATTTGGGCAGAGTTTCCTTTGTTTTTCTTACTAACCAAAATTTACCTGCACAAGAAAATACCAACAGAGGCCACACAGGGCCAATGTAGCCATATACATATATATAGGCGAGCCGACAAGGCCGCCGCGGTGGATAAACCGCCCGAACATACCATACGTGCATATAACTGTACAGACACAACCACACCCACAGACATGTCTACAGGCCTCTAACATACAGAACAGAATCAGAAGACGGGACAGGGCCCCGCCGTACCCAAATGATCATATATACAGAACAACAGACAACAGAAGATATATACCAAAAGTATCAGCTCCGGATCGTAAAAGGAGCTCTCCGAATGACAGACCAATATCCTAAAGCCGCGGCGTACCGTGCGCGCGCGTCCGTACCGTGGGCATGTAACACGGCCCCGAAGACAGGGGGTCGATGCGAAAGTGTACCGAGTATGTAAAGCGGAAACATAACATACATAATTAAAATAACCGAATCGTATATGTAAAATCGTAACGACGGAAATACGAAATAGAGCGGACGAACCGGATTCGTAGCGAGTCGGACTTACGAATGTACGACGGAACCATAGCGAATCGGACTTACGAGCATGCGGACGATTCTCGGACGTAAACGAATCTCCAATGTATAGCGTACGTAATCGAGAATACGGATGGGGACGTACGAATGCGACGAATCGAGTCCAAATCGTATTTCCCGAAGTGCGTTTACGACGTAGTCATATTCCAAATCGGACATACGAGCGCGTAACGGACAGAATCATGCATGCGCAGTCATAATCATATGCGAACGGACCTATCGTAATCGGATCCCGCCCGCGTACGACACAGATCCGCCCTTTCGCGGGGACGCGGTAACGAACCCGCCCCTCGTAGTACGGGACGCGGTGGATAGACGAATCAGATCAAATGCCATCCGGCCGCCATCCCCATAATATCACATAATCGATCATAATCTGCCATCGGATCCGAATCGGATACATGACGTATCCCGCCCGCACAACCGAGGGACGCGGTGAATAATGCGGTACGAGGTGCACGAATCACGTAACCCGGCCCGGCGCGATGAAGGAAGCATTGAGGCATCCACGAACAGATCCATGAGAAACCATATACATACGGTACCGACACACGTACTTAATGAAACCGAAATAGTTCGAAAACGATCGGATCGTAATAGTCGGATATATCGGAACGTAATGTCAGTCGTTACGAATGTCGGAATAATGTTGATTCGTAAAGATAGTTAAAATACTTATTAATTAGCGGACTGAACATAATTAAGAGTTACCTATGAAGAAAGGACAAACGGATCAATTTGAGTCATCACGGGAGTATCAGGGTGTTGTGGACCCACCTCGGGCCCGATCACGACGATATACATAGATAATAGATAATAATCTTAGGGAGTCGTCCAATAATCATTGTAGGGTGTTCCAACTCCATTTATGGAAGTTACATACATATAATGCGTTTTATCGACAAAAGGTGAAGAAACGTTTCAATCTTACTGAATGGTTTTGAGCTATTTTCAATCTTGAATTCTGAGAAGCAGAAGTACAATCGAGGCTCGCTTCCAAGCCTGTTAGACTCAGAACATGCCAAAGAATAAAGGGCAAGGCTTTACATACCTCAATTCCGCCTTATGCTCGCTTGGCTTCACTTCCAATTTCGTCAGAAATCTGCAAATGGTCACTCTTACCAGTTACTATTCATGAAAGCTAACATTTTGATCTTTGGCTATACTTGGCTACCGAAATTTCGGCAGCACTTCCCCTATGAATCCAACACCCCCGAGACGTAGCTCGGCTTAATATATCAACACAACAACCCAACAATCCAACAACAACAACAAGTATTACAAAATACGCAATATGGCACAATTAGCCATTTTTCCAACATAACACGATAAGTTCAGTTCTAACTTCACACTTTGCAACCAAAAGCTATCAAATTACATTATTTTCCTTCCAAACTCATTAACGATACCCATAATTCATATTTAAACCTTACTTCCATACTTATACAAAAATCATATAAAATTCACCAAATTCGCCATAACAACATAAAACCATTTTCGATGCCGTCTCAATTCATTAAACCTTTATTTACGTCGTAAGAATCATAACAACACAACTAGCATCTCAAGCAAAACAATTTATTTTCATTTCAAGTTTTCCATAAGTCACGGCCACATCCATTATTTCCAAATCCATCCGAATTCATTCAACTTTCACTTTCAACTCATATCCCACAATAACCACAACTAAAATATAACACAAAATTCAATACCAAATCCATGCATAACCATGCACACACACACGGCTCCATATACACACACACACACGCTTATACACTACAACTCACAATTCCATGCTTTTCATTCAATTCCACACATCATAACATACATATAACCTTCCATAACATAATAAAAACATGAAATCCTTACCTTTCCTACAAATTCTCACTTGCCACTAGAGTTGTCTCCTTGCCAAGATAATTATACCAAGTTGTAGAGCACCTTGAACTTAGTAAGAATTCAAGAAGAACCAAGTTTTTGAACCAAGAACCAAGCTCCAAGGATTTTTTTTTCCTTCTTTTCTCTCTTCTTTTTCTATTCGGCCGAGAGGCCCTTCCTTTGTGTTTTCTTGATTTCTTTTGATTTGTCTTGAAATTTCTAGAGAGGAAGACATATATATTTATCCCCTTAATATGTCACATGCATGGCACATGGAATATTTTCATTAATTGGGTGGACTTGGGCCTATACATGGCCGGCCACCTTCACCACTTGGGCCTTGATTTTTCTTATTTTTTTTTTTGCCCAATTCTTCACGAATCATATTTTGAAATTCCCGAAACAAATTTTCAAAATTCCAATTTTGCCCTTAGGCCTCGCTCCGGTTGTTTCCACATTCAAACTTCCATAACGCATACCAACATCAAGAAAAATCCAAACATAACCTTATTCCTTGTAAGTCAATGTTACTTCCAAACTTTCGAATACGCAAAAATGCCGGATGTAACATCCTCCCCCCCTTTAAAACATTCGTCCTCGAATGTTGAGTTAACCCCGTGGTAGATCAAACTGAGCAGGGGAGGACCTTTATCAACTACACATTTGCACTTGGTCGCAGAACTTGTAACGGCCTTCATTTTTCCAATTTTCATCCATCTCTCTTCGACACCACTGCATTAGGGCTGTTCGTATCGTCTTAAATCGGATCTGCGGCGGACAGAATCTTAACCAGAACCAGAAGGTCAAACGGACGTCAGACGGAGTCATATCCGAGTCGGAAGTACGAAGTACAACGATTTAATCATATTCCGACGATTATCTTAAGCGAATTCAAATTCGGAGCCGGCCGTACCGAAGTATATCGTACGGGTCTATAATCGAGTCGACATATAAAGATTTATCGGACGATTTCGAAATCAAAGTCGGACGTATAGGCACATATGCGGACGATTCGTTATCGAGGTCGGATGTACAAACGTAGGTCGGACGGATCCGCGATCGGGCGTACATACGTAAATATATCGTACGAGAGTCATATCAGAGTCAGATGTGCAGGGATTTATCAGACAGATTTGAAATCAGAATCAGACGTACCAAAGTTTATCGGACAGAACTATGAGCGGAGTTAAGCGTACAGAGGCATATTAAACAGAAACGTAATCGGATTCAGAAGCACAGGGTTATGGTAAACAGAACTTTACCGAAAGCAGGGTGCAGAAATATGGCGTACGGAATTGCGACCATAGTCGAACTGCCTTTTTAGAATCTCCAATCACTCCACATACTCGAATTCCACTTAAGTTACCCCAACTTCGCATTTAGTCTCCATATCCATATTTGTGAAAAATTCTTGACATACTTCCCAGGGGGTCACCCATCCCAGGATTGCTCTGGTCTCAGCACGCTTAACTTCGAAACTTCTGCGCATTCTGATGCGTTATCGATAATATCACTGCGTCAAATGCCCCACACGATCTTTGCCACGTAATTTAGGGCAGTTCAGCGCCTTAATAAATTTTTCAGAAATTTTCGTAGCGGGTCCCACCCCGGTCCAAATTACACAATTACCATATTGCCCTTCCGGGTTTCCCATATCTACTTCACTTGCACTCATAATTTATCCTCCACGGGATCCTCTGCTCCAGGGATCGGAGACTCTGGAGGAATCATAGGTGGGTCCTCAGACGGATCCGTGTCGTAGCTATCCTCCGAAGGATCCTCCGAGGGGTCTGTATCGTAGCCGCCCTCCGCGGAATCCTCTGCCCTGGGGGTCAACATCTCCGGAGGAATCGTCGCTGGGTCCTCCGAAGGATCGGTGTCATAGCTGCCCTCCGTGGGACCCTCCGAAGGGTCCGTCTCAATCGAGTAACTGGGGCTCCGCCTACTCGGCCCCGGTGACATCCTGGGGGCCTTCTTGGCACCCCCATCTCCATCATCAGACGCGGCCCTCTTCATCTTTATCCTACAATCACCTGCAAGGAGAGGGTCAGAAATAATTTCCCAAAATACTGACGCGAATGCTCTTTTCGGAGCCTTGCTGTAGACACAGCAATTCGTTGGAAGGACCCATCCTATTACATACAGCTCTATCGCACGATCTAAGATTCCAAGAAAGGGTAACATAACATCCTAGATGTCCTGTAGCCTCCTGTTTATAGATGTGGGGCCCAACACACCAATAAACAAGACTCTACTAGACACGGCCGCCCGTACATTCCGAGAACCGACCGCTCTGATACCACTTTTGTCACGACCCAACCCCGTAGGCCGTGACTAGCGCCCGAACTGGGCACCCGTACGTACCAAAAGCCACAAATAATAACTCAGATATTTAGAAAAATTTGGGCAGAGTTTCCTTTGTTTTTCTTACTAACCAAAATTTACCTGCACAAGAAAATACCAACGAGAGGCCACGGGGCCAATGTAGCCATATACATATATATAGGCGAGCCGACAAGGCCGCCGCGGTGGATAAACCGCCCGAACATACCATACGTGCATATAACCGTACGTACACAACCACACCTACGTACATGTCTACGAGTGCCTCTAACATACGAACGAGAATCGAGAAGACGGGACGAGGCCCCGCCCGTACCCAAATGATCATATATACTAACAACGAGACAACGTAAGATATATATACCAAAAGTATCATCTCCGGATCGGAAAGGAGCTCTCCGGACGACGGACCAATATCCTAAACCGGCGTACCGTGCGGCGCGTGCGTACACTTTTTGTGGGCATGTAACACAGCCCCCGAAGACAGGGGGTCAGTACGAAAGTGTACCGAGTATGTAAAGCGGAAACATAACATACATAATTAAAATAACCAGAATCAGATATGTAAAATCGTAACAGACGGAAATACAGAAATAGAGCGGACAGAACCGGATTCGTAGCGGAGTCAGACTTACAGAATGTACAGACGGAACCATAAAGCGAATCAGTACTTACGGAGCGTACGGACGGATTCTCGGATTTAAACGAATCTCCAATGTATAGCGCGACGAGAATCGAATACGGATCGTACGTACGAAATGCGACGAGACAAAATCGAGTCCAAATCGTATTCCCGAAGTGCGACGAGACGGAGTCATATTCCAAATCGGACATACAATCGCAACGAGACGGAATCATGCATGCGAGTCATAATCATATGCGTATACCTATCGGGGAATCGGATCCCGATCACATACGGACGTGTATCCCGGCCCTTTCATAAGGGACGCGGTAACGAACCCGGCCCTCGTAGTACGGACGCGGTGGATAGACAGACCGGATCAAATGCCATCCTGCCGCCATCCCCATAATATCACATAATCGGATCATAATCATAATCGGATCCGAATCGATACGTACGCATCCCGGCCCGCACAATCCGAGGGACGCGGTGAATAATGCAAATGAGGTGCACGAATCACGTAACTGCCCGGCGCGGCGAAGGAAGCATTGAGGCATCCACGAACAGATCCATGAGAAACCATATACATACGGAGGCGATTACACGTACTTAATGAACCGAAATAGTTCGTAAAATGTATCGGATCGGATTAGTCGGATTATATCGGAACAGTAATGTCAGTCGTTACGAATGTCGAATAATGTTCGCATTCGTAAAGATAGTTAAAATACTTATTAATTAGCGGACTAAACATAATTAAGAGTTACCTATGAAGAAAGGACGAATGCAGATCAATTTGAGTCATACGGGAGTATCGGTGTTGTGGACCCACCTCGGGCCCGATCACGACGATATACATAGATAATAGATAATAATCTTAGGGAGTCGTCCAATAATCATTGTAGGGTGTTCCAACTCCATTTATGGAAGTTACATACATATAATGCGTTTTATCGACAAAAGGTGAAGAAACGTTTCAATCTTACTGAATGGTTTTGAGCTATTTTCAATCTTGAATCGAGAAGTAAGTACAATCGAGGCTCGCTTCCAAGCCCGTTAGACTCGGAACATGCCAAAGAATAAAGGGCAAGGCTTTACATACCTCAATTCCGCCTTATGCTCGCTTGGCTTCACTTCCAATTTCGTCGAAATCGCAAATGGTCACTCTTACCAGATTACTATTCATGAAAGCTAACATTTTGATCTTTGGTTATACTTGGCTACCGAAATTTCGGCAGCACTTCCCCTATGAATCAACGCCCCCGAGACGTAGCTCGGCTTAATATATCAACAACAACAACCCAACAATCCAACGACAACAACAGGTATCACAAAATACGCAATATGGCACAATTAGCCATTTTTCCAACATAACACGATAAGTTCAGTTCTAACTTCACACTTTGCAACCAAAAGCTATCAAATTACATTATTTTCCTTCCAAACTCATTAACGATACCCATAATTCATATTTAAACCTTACTTCCATACTTATACAAAAATCATATAAAATTCACCAAATTCGCCATAACAACATAAAACCATTTTCTATGCCGTCTCAATTCATTAAACCTTTATTTACGTCATAAGAATCATAACAACACAACTAGCATCTCAAGCAAAACAATTTATTTTCATTTCAAGTTTTCCATAAGTCACGGCCACATCCATTATTTCCAAATCCATCCGAATTCATTCAACTTTCACTTTCAACTCATATCCCACAATAACCACAACTAAAATATAACACAAAATTCAATACCAAATCCATGCATAACCATGCACACACACACGGCTCCATATACACACACACACGGCTTATACACTACAACTCACAATTCCATGCTTTTCATTCAATTCCACACATCATAACATACATATAACCTTCCATAACATAATAAAAACATGAAATCCTTACCTTTCCTACAAATTCTCACTTGCCACTAGAGTTGTCTCCTTGCCAAGATAATTATACCAAGTTGTAGAGCACCTTGAACTTAGTAAGAATTCAAGAAGAACCAAGTTTTTGAACCAAGAACCAAGCTCCAAGGATTTTTTTTTCCTTCTTTTCTCTCTTCTTTTCTATTCGGCCGAGAGGCCCTTCCTTTGTGTTTTCTTGATTTCTTTTGATTTGTCTTGAAATTTCTAGAGAGGAAGACATATATATTTATCCCCTTAATATGTCACATGCATGGCACATGGAATATTTTCATTAATTGGGTGGACTTGGGCCTATACATGGCCGGCCACCTTCACCACTTGGGCCTTGATTTTTCTTATTTTTTTTGGCCCAATTCTTCACGAATCATATTTTGAAATTCCGAAACAAATTTCCAAAATTCCAATTTTGCCCTTAGGCACGCTCCTGATGTTTCCACATTCAAACTTCCATAACCGGCATACCAACATCAAGAAAAATCCAAACATAACCTTATTCCTTGTAAGTCAATGTTACTTCCAAACTTTCGAATACGCAAAAATGCCGGATGTAACAATTTTCACCTGATTCAGCTGGATTCCATCCCAGACGCGGGATGCCCGGACGCGGGATATGGGAGACCCGTACGCGGCGTCTGTCTATGTGATGTATATATATATATATATAATGTGATATACTTGGGACAACGTCGAGAGGGGGGGGAGAGCCGATGAATTCGGCGTACGTAAATGCGAGTAAAAAGTACCGTTTTCCGAAAAGTATCTGTTTTCTATGTACAAGAATAAGAAACGCCGTGTTCAAAAAAAAAAAAAAAAAAAAAAAAAAAGGAAAAGAAGCTAGGCATGCATGGTATCCGCCCTCAGCGGCACGCACATGTACAGGTTTCTTTCAACCTATGATATGCTTTATATTTCTATGCAGTTACCGTCCGTATGTACAGGTTATCCTCTTATCTCATCACAGATTATATAATCCCATGGTATTGTTGTTCATACTTATGTTCCTGTTCGTATTATTATTCATATCTTACATACTCGGCACATTGCCCGTCGGGTTGAAGTAATATAGAAGACCCCATTTCTTCGGCATGCGTCGCGTTTCATGCCGCGAGTGCACCCGTGGCCTCATAGGACAACGGGTTGAAGTAATATAGAAGATGTTCCATGTGATGTATATATATATATATATAACAAAGTTGGCAAGCTCCATTTGGCCCGGAGTGTAGCCGAGTCGAAGTACACATGCCGGATTTCGATTACGACCGTTAGAGACTTTGCACGACATATAATCCCATGGTAGTCGTGGGTACCGTGTCGGATCATGTCGTGTGGCCTCATAGACAATGTGTCGGTTTGTATTATGATATAAGTTTTATACGATTCAAATTCGATTTGCTCGGATAAAGCAACGAGAAAGAATATTTTTAGTAAGCTTTGTCATGTGTATTTGACTTAGAGGAAAAAAAAAAAATTACGCATGGAATAAGAGTCGGAGGTTCGCTCGGCCCTAGATAAGGGTCGGGTGCCCATCACACCCCGATCAAGATTGGGGTGTGACAGCTTTACACAACTGTCGACATTTCGACGCACTATCCACAGGACACTGTTTGCAAAAGTCTATAACATACACAAGATACCATAACATAAGTGCTCTGACTCAGAAACACTCCGAACTGAGATGGAGTTCACTAGTCCAGCTGATAACTTGGGAACATCCTATAGCCAATGTCTTCCACATCATCTGTATACACCTGCATGGCATGAAACGCAGCGCCTCCAGGCAAAGGGACGTCAGTTCGAATAATGTACCGAGTATATAAGGCAGAACTAAAACAATATATCTCGACTCGGATGATAAAAGAGTAACAGACTCAATCTGTACCTGTAACCAACTCTGATAAGCATGTATGTGCATATGAACTTTTGTTACAACATGTATATATATATATATATATATATATATATATATATATATATATATATTGCATGCCTTCGCCTCGCTCGCGGCCCTCTTCGGTATAATAGCATAATGGCCCCTTCGGGCATCATAATTATCGTATACCAGCCGATGTGTGGTTTGCGTATATAACACCTTAGCCCTTTTCCCCTACCCCATGAGATGATGTCGTGCGTGTATGTAAATATGCAAATGCATGAAAATCTTTGAAAACTATCAAAAGACTCCCTTCAGAGCAACTTTTAGTTCAAAATGGGAACTTCTTCCCTTTTCTTAAAAATGGGAACTTCTTCCCTTTTTTCCTCAAATATGGGAACTTTTTCCCCTTTTCATTTGTCTCCTTCGGGACTCAAAAATCAAATGTGAAATGCATGGGAATAAGAAAACCTTAAGAATGTCCCCTTCGGGAATTAGACATCGTTATGAAATCGCACAACTTATGGATGCCCCTTCGGGACTTAAGAAGTCAAGGAACTCGGATATCCTACATCAACGAGTGGATTGATTATGGATATCATTACGCTTCGTACTTGTCATAGATCATGCAAAAAAGAAGGAAAGGATAGCCTTAACATACTTGATTGATCTCCTACGAATTAACGCTTATTCTCCCGAACTTGCAAATCTACACTGAAGAGAAATTATATTACCGTTAGACTTATCGTCATATGCCTATCTCAAGTCCTTAAACCAAACTCCTTTAGAATCTGCCAAAATTCGGGCAGCATCTCCCCTGTTTAAATGCCTAGCCTAAAATCACAATCCAGCAACGAACAACAACAACAACAATACCAACATCAACAACAATATTATCAATAACAATATATTCCATAAAACATCTCACACGATGTTTTTTTCAACATACAACAACAATATACACTTCCTTTCTTCCCAATCAAGGAGAATAATCTCATCAACACACCAATAACATTAGATATCATCTCTATACATGTAAATCAGCCCAGCCACATGGCACAATATGTTCAAAACAGTCCATAAACACAACAACTACAACACAACACTTTATGACTTTTCCTCCATAACTATTTTCACTTTTAGGACTTGATAAACCTTAAAATCAACTCAACATAAGATATAGGATGAAGAAAATACCTTATACTTGAATAAATTCAGCCACACCAACTTTCTTCAAGACCAAACTTACCACAACATCAAGTAGAAGCAAGAACAATCACCTTTCATGGACTAGTTTGGTGTAATCTTGTTAAATTCTTGATTTAATGGGCTATAAATGTTTGGGGTTTGTGTTGAGAAGTTTCTAGGAATATTGAGAATGTAAAATTATGAAAAAATGGAGTTAATGGGGTATTTATACCCCTCATAAGTTGGTTCCACCGACCTTCGCAATTGGGACCCGCGGAAGCCATTTGGCAGCTTGGAGTCTTTATCTTAAAATGGCAATAACCCTTGATTCCATATCATATGAGGGCTCAAGAAATATGTTTGGAAAGATTTTTCAATTATATACAACTTTCTTTTTTTGTGTATTTCCAAATTCCAAACTTATAATAGCATTTTCGCCCCTCCAAGTCAGATCATCCGAAAACGTATCCTTAAATCATCCTTTTGAAGGGCTTATGCCCATATTTGGCTTCAGGGTCCTTCTTAAGACTTGCTCAACTTCCCATGTACTACTCATATCACTTTTCGTATGTCCTTTATAAAACCCCAACATGTTGGCCCCACCTTAACTTACGATTACGAGGGCTATTCATCAAGTAACGTGTTAATTGATTTAACTCCATACGGTCTCCAAATGTCATATATATATATATATATATATATATTCTTATACTCAGATAATATAATCTTCATCCCTAATCCTTGTATAACTTTGCTCTCCCTTGAGCTCATACTAAGTCGTCTACAGTCTTGGTAACGCGAAATTTTTTGGGGTGTAACATCCCTTCCTCCTTAGAAACATTCGTCCTCGAATGTTTAAACTAGTCTTGTACTCTGTCCCTGATCCCATTCTCTGGTACATCCCCTTATCGAATCATTCTTCCAGTTAACATATCGCATTTAATTGTACCATTGCCATAACAGGTCTTTATTGGTTATTTACTCACTCTTTCCTACGTTTACTTCTGTCCTTCCTAAAATCTTGTTTTCCATTCCCCCGACTTTTAACCTGTTTAAATCCGCTCATACCCTTCATAGCCTTCTACTGAATTTACTAACATCATAGGTTTAAAAACCTTTGTCTACTCCGTAGCTAATCTCTTTGCTCTTGAAACTCATAACTCGGAAAACATGCTTCTGAAGAAATCACTAACATACCTGGATACCGAACCATGGCGCTTCTGGCCTCTTAACTATGGTCTGAACCAATTATGACCTCATGTACTCCAATAGCTCATATCTTGCTCATTTTTACCTTACTAACCTTTAAATCTCATAACTTGCCTCTTGGTACTCTCGTAACCCTCGCTTTGCAATTGTGTTAACTGTCTAACTAGTCGTAGCTCTGCTTAACGTAATCATCTCTGCATCAATGGAAAACATAAGTTCTGACTATACTTCGTTTTATCGACAGCTCTCGATCTGTAGGAACTAAGTAACCCCAATTCACTAATCTAACTTATATAAAATCATCTTAATATCTCTAGCATCCTAAAGTATATCAGGAACAACCCATATCCTTATGACATTCTTTAACTCAACCTTAACATATACTCAATTCCATAATCCTTTCTATAAATCATTTCTTTTGAATTTGTCGTGAAAACCTTCTCTTTATATTAAGCCACAGCAAAACTCATTTGTCGACTTTCCCTGAATCCCCTAATAGACCTTGTTCCTACAAAACCTCGAATGCAACCCATTTTAATCCTTCGGACTACTAATCATCTTCCTTATAATCATTCTTCATGCATACCAAGACCATCTTAAATGCATTCCCTTCCATTTTCTTGTCATATCCTTCCCATTTAGGAAACATTAAGTTCCTCTCTAAAATATCGTTCAATTTCTTTTCTTCCTCACGAGTTATTTTCGGTCCTTATGCTCGTACTCGAGCTTACTTGCTTCCTCTCTTAAAGGTTTTACCTTATGGTGTTGTATTCCATTGCCATTCTTGATTGAAATTTCATCCCATATTAATCCTTTCGTCATCGCTTTTGTTCTTTCACTTACGAATCCTTCAAGTTCCTAACTTGTCATTCCCCAAAAATCCTACTTTAAATCTCAAATCTTACTTATAATAATCCCTAGGGATACTCGAAATAACGATGTATCCAACTATCTGTCCAGCCGGAATAGTACTTTTTTATTCCAATAACGAATGCCCAATGTCCACTTGTAGTGTCATCTTTATCTTATCATTCCATATCATCTTGTCCCATACATTCCTATTACTCAATCTGTAGCAATCATAGATGTATAATCTTCGTGATCTTCTAAATATTTGGTCCTTGTCCTTCTTTTGTCTTTGTCCCTAAATTTTAGGAAAATTTAAGCAAAGTGTCCCTTATATTTCTTACTACCCAAGACCTGCACGCACAGTGCCTCCCAGAGCCAATTATATAGTTAGCACACCTTAGCCATACAGGGCTCTCAATATGGAACAGAAATGCAAAGAGGACGAAACTTACCTCATGCGTCACAACTCGGAATATACCTGAACCTTTATCGATTGTCCTTTTATACTTCCCTAGTCACTTCCTCTTCCATTCATTGGCTATACATTTCAATCATACTTGCAACATCCTTACCATATCTGACTTATAATCCTTTTTACCAATACTTACCTCTGTGCTGATTCCTTCAACTTCTATTGTCCCTGTAATCCCAATATCATCATTCACTTCCTTTGTCAGTACCATTCCTCCGCTGAAATCAAGGGTTAGTGCAAGGAATTTCCTTTCCTATGACTTGGCTCTCATCGCACGATCTTAGATATGAAAAAGGGTAACTATCCTAAATGCCCTGCAGCCTTCTGTTTAAAAATGTGGCGCGCAACACACCATAAACAAGATTCTTGTCACGACCCGACTAGGGGTCATGACGGGTACCTGGAGCTGACTACCGATCACCTCTCATTAAGCTACTTATCATATTCAACCTGAACATATATAAACTCCAAAGCAACCCATATCTATATACATAAGCCCTCACGGCTACAAAAATGATATACAAAAATACAACGTGATCATCGTGGGACATCAACAACCCACACATACGTATCTACGAGCCTCTACTAGAGTACTAGATATAAAGACTGGATAAGACCCCGTCGTACCCAAAATATAGATACATATATACAAAGAATATGATCATAAGTAGCACCTCCGGAATAATGGAGTGCTCCTGTGAATCTGCTGATAAGCTCATACAGATCCGCACCGTCTCCCTGTCTACCTGTGGGCATGAACACAGCGTCCAAAAAGAAAGGACGTCAGTATGAACATTGTGCTGAGTATGTAAGGCATGAATAGTACTGGCATAATAAAGAAATCATGAAGCAAGAGATGAAGATATAACCTGATTAACCTCAAAAAGTAAACACGTGTTATACATCTCACATATATAAACATATCACATGTACCATCGTCGTTAACCCGCGTCCGGGTAACCATCATACGCTGCCTACTAGCGGTGTCATGTCTGGCCCTCTAGGTACGGTGTAATCATAAGTAGCCCGCATTAGTGGTGACATGTCCGGCCATCTAGGCAAGGTGGAATCATATGCAGCCCGCCTTAGCGGTGACATGTCCGGCCATCTAGTCACGGTGGAATCGTATGCTGCCCGCCTTCGCGGTGACATGTCCGGCCATCTAGGCACGGTGGAATCGTATGCTGCCCGCCTTCTCGGTGACATGTCCGGCCATCTAGGCACAGTGGAATTGTATCATCATATAATCATCATAAACTCATCATGAAGCATGTATTAGAATCCAAATATAATCTATAATCATATCAGGGTGACGTAAGGTCGAGAACCCCCGTTTCCATTATAGAGTAATCACAATCATCATACCTCACCTCGAAGGAACTAACATTATAAGGTGGGTCTAGAAACAATGAATAACATCAAAGGAACGTATAAGATTCATTAGCTTCATAGGAATATCATGTCATGAGCTTAGGGATCTTTAGGCTTAGACTCATCATCATTATTATCATATTCATAACATATCTCTTATCTTTATCTTTTGAGCAGTTCTTAATAGTCATAGGCTCATAGTTTCCGGAATGTATGAAAGTCATGGAAAAATAGAGTAAGTCATGTCATAGGAATCATTCCTTATAAAGATGGGACTAGCCTTACATACCTTTTCGTTTAGCTACTTTATCACTTGAACATTCCCCTCCACTATTCACGTTTCTACCTTCAAGAGAGTTCGTACTAATATTAGATAATTGATAACGTAAGCATGCTTGAACTAAAGCTAAAGAAAATTGGGTAGCATCTCCTTTATTTATACAAATTTCTCCATATCATATAACAACTCTTAAACGGCAATAAATTCATAATATCATACTCAACAATCTTCATTAACTATACATTATTCATTTCTCCTACTTCCATTTCAATGTCATCCATAACCATAGTCATAATACAACATTACATTCGTCCTCCTATAATGTTTCTCCCATGTTCTTAATATCATCTATAATAAGATTATACTCATAACATCTCAAGAATTATGATTCATGTCAACTACTATTCAAGAAAACCATAATTTCACACTTGAGCTCCATATTCCATTTCCTTCCATAATCTAAGTCTTTCAACCATTCAATATGCTAAATAACATGTAATGATCATGAAACTCACCTTTCATTGTTTTAGGAGCAAGTTTTTGATGAAAATGGGTCACTTGAAGAAAAACCCTAGCTTTAATCCAAAGAGATTTCTTGACTCTAGCAACCCCTAAGAGCTTTCTTGCACTTGAGTTCCTTGGATTAATGATATTGCTCCTTGATTTCCCTTGGATTCTTGAAAATAAAATGTGTGGAATGTTCTAGAGCCTTGGAGAGAAGTGGAAAAGTGTCGAAAATGAAAATAATGAAGTGGGAACATCATTTTATACTTGAAAATAACTCAGCCCGTCGGGACTTTTACGGACACTTATACGGTCCGTATAAGTGACCGTACTTCACTACCAGTGAAAACAGCATTTTTGTTGGGTGTTATATGGACCCTTATACGGATAGTATAAAGTTATACGGACCGTATAAGCAGTCATATAACCCCACCTTTCTGAAGTTGTTTCCGTCGTTCGTTTGATCTCCAATCCTTATGGAACCTTCTTAACACTTGTTTAACACTTCATTAACCATCTAAGGAGCTTTATAACTTTTCCTCAAGACATTATTAAATCAGCATTAGCTCGGTACTTTGCAAACCCTTTTTCAAACACGACTTATACTTTACATTCTTCAACGAACTTTCTTCGCTTACCTCAAACGTCTTTGGAATCTTAATTAGAACGCTTTAGTACTACTTCTTACTTATAGAAACAACGTATACTTCTCACCCTACGTTAGTCTATCTACCATGCGACGACATGAAATTTTTCGAGGTGTAACATCCTCCCCCCTTTAAAAATATTCGTCCTCGAATGTTAGGTTCTTCGAGATTTCTACAAAAATTTCGCCAGAGTTTCTCCTGTAATATGGCGCTACCATCCTGTTAGATAGACCGCAATAACATCGCCTCATAGGGCTACAATATAATGGCAAGAAAATATGGCTACATACGACCAAAAGCATAAAAGAAAGCATACATACCTCATAATATTGATGTTTCACCTTGGGTCTCTTCTGGGGTTTGAAATAAGTGTGGGTACTTGGACTTCATGTTTTCTTCTGCTTCCCAAGTCATTTCTTCTCGGTTATTGTTTCTCCATAAGACTTTAACTTAGGCTACCTCTTTATTTCTAAGTCTCCGTACTTGCCTATCTAGTATGGCAATGGGTACCTCTACATAAGTCAACTTTTTTGTCACTTGAACATCATCTACTGGCACGATTCTAGTAGGATCTCTGACACACTTACGGAGCATTGATACATGAAAAACTGGATGGACTGACTCCAGTTCTAAGGGTAAGTCCAGTTCATAAGCTACTTGACCCACCTTGCGGACAATCTTGTAAGGTCCGATGTATCGAGGACTTAACATTCCCTTCTTACCAAATCTCATCACTCCTTTCATCGGTGATACCTTTAAGAATACCCAATAATCAACTTGGAATTCTAAGTCTCGCCGATGGTTGTCCGCACAAGATTTCTGGATACTTTGGGCTGTCAATAGTCGATCTCGGATAACCTTGACCTCTTCCACCGCTTGTTAAATCAACTCAGGGCCTATTAGCTGTACCTCTCCTACTTTAAACCATCCAATTGGGGATCTACACTTTCTTCCATATAGAGCTTCATACAGGGCCATTTGAATACTGGAATGATAGTTGTTGTTGTATGCGAACTCAAAGAGAGGTAAATGGTCATCCCATCTACCACCAAAATCTAGCACACATGCCCATAACATATCTTTCAAGGTCTGAATAGTGCGTTCGGCTTGCCTATCAGTTTGTGGATGAAACACTGTGCTAAGCCTCACTTAAGTACCCAAACCTTCTTGAAAGGACTTCCAGAATTTAGCAGTAAATTGTGCTCCTCTATCTGTGATAATGGATATCGGAACACCATGAAGTCGCATAATTTCTTTAAGATACAACCTTGCATAATCTTCTGCTGAATATGTGGTTTTGACTGGAAGAAAATGAGCTGATTTCGTAAGTCTGTCCATGATTACCCAAATGGTGTCATATTTTTGCTGAGAACGAGGCAAACCTACAATGAAATCATTGTTAATCACATCCCATTTCCAGGCTGGAATTTCCATTGCTTGCAATAATCCTCCTGGCTTTTGTTGCTCAATTTTCACTTGTTGACAATTTGGACATTGAGCTACAAATTCTACTATGTCCATCTTCATTCCACCCCACCAATACATTAGCTTAAGATCGTGAGAAATCATTGTCGCCCCTGGATGAATAGAATATCGAGAGTAATGAGCTTCTTCTAGAATCTGACGACGTAGCCCCGCCACACTCGGAACGCATAGCCTATCTCGGTACCTAAGAACTCCATCTGTAGAAACTTTAAACGGCGACTTCTCTTTCTCATGAAGTGTATCTCTATAGTGACTCAACTTAGGATTTTTATGTTGATGCTCCGTCACTTCCATATCTAAGGAGGAAACAGTTGGGTTGTGAATACCAATTCCTGCATTGCCTTAATCAATTAGACGAACTCCGAGGCTGGCTAGCTGGTGGAGCTCACGGATTAATTCTTTCTTCTCGGGAGGAACCTCACATAAGCTACCCATTAATTTGCGACTAAGTGCATCATCCACTACATTCGCCTTCCTTGGATGGTATAAAATACTCACATCATAATCTTTCAATAATTCCAACCACCACCTCTGTCGAAGATTCAACTCATTCTGTTTAAAAATATACTGGAGACTCTTGTGATCCGTATAAATATCAACATGTACACCATAAAAGTAGTGTCTCCACATCTTTAGTGCATGGATAACCGCAGCCAACTTAAGTGTCACGACCCAGCCCCGTGGGCTGCGACTGGCGCCTTACTTGGACGCCCAAACAGACTTTCATATCAAGTCATCATACTTTAGCTAGCTCAGACATTACATTCACCATTTTAAGCAGAAGTGGAAATAAATACTGTGTCAAGCGGTCGCGCGTGCAAAAATTATCATATCATAATCATATGGGGCGGCGGAATACACATCGCCGAATACATATACATATGCAAACATACAGGCCATTTAGGCCACATCCAAATCTGACAGATTGGCGGAATGTACATCGCCAGATACATACACATATACAGACAAATGGGCCGTTTTGGCCATAGTAGCAAACGGGACCGCTGTAAGACACAGATTATAAACAAACGAACACACACATGACCCATTACCCACGTATATGACTACAGGCCTCTACAAACCAAAACGGAATCATATGGCGGGACAGGGCCCCGCCGTACCCCAAATAATCAAATATACAGAAGTGTATGCATCACGGAAGACATGTACCAATATATGGGCTCGGATCAAAGGAGCACTCGTAATAGCGTGTATGGCCTCACACCGGCGCATCACGAACCTCGTACCGCGGGCACGAAACGCGCCCCCGAAGAAAGGGGTCGGTACGAAAGATGTACTGAGTATGTAAAGCATAAAGTACAGAAATCCAAACCATAACTGAAGTGAAAGGTACAGAGAGAGAATACCAGATCAATATATACCAAACTTGCTCTGAAGACATATGTACATAATGCAAACAGAGATCATGCATAAGGCTCAGGAACGTGGTCACCACTCCGACGCTGGTGTCACACACAAGATACTCCCGAAGGTTTCAAATCTCCGTACACCCCGAACACAACATATCATATCATCACACATATCATAAGTCATATCACAAAGATAACTCCATAAACGGAACCCGGCCTATGGCGAGGTCTCGGGAATCGTAACACGACATCGCCGAATTATCATAGTGCGCACGATCACAAACCGGCTCGGGAACCGGCGAACGATATCATAGTAATAGGCACGAACAGAGTAGTGCGGAAATCATATGCATATACACAATTTAATTCCAAGACTCGACGATTAAATACACATATACATATACTTATACATATTGAAGTCAGAAGGTTCAAAACAAGTATCGAGTCTGTCAGAATAGTGTACACAAGTATGAGCCTTTAAATTTACCAAACTTTCGAAAAATACTTTATAAGCCATTTTTTGAAGATTTAGTGTCGTTCACATTTAGGAGTTTTCAAATAACTTATAGAACAAATCAAACGGAGCCTTAAATTCATAGACAAACATTCTATCTTTATATCATGCGAAAGTAAGTTAAATAAGACGACCGAAGGAAGTCTCGGGGCTAGTGGGCCCACCTCTGGTCAAGTCGAGGTAGCGGACCTAATTTACGAACATTAGAATCTATGGAGTCGTCCATCTAAGTTTCAAAACGATTCTATCACATTTGGGCGAATTATGGATGTTCGAATAGTTTTCCAACAAAACATAAGAATTTTAATTCAATCACATTGAATGAATAGTACCTAAAATCAGACTCGGGTTTCGATGAACAGAATTACCCCCGAGGCTCAAATCTCAACCTAGTATGTCTAGGACATGCCAAAAGAAGATAACAGATAGCTTTACATACCTTTTCCACCTCCTATACGTCTCTGAAATCAAGTCTCAAGTTCGCCAAAATCTACAATTTGATCATATTTACCAAATGTGAGTTATAGCTTCTAAGAATTCAACTTAAATTCATATTTGTCTACCGAAATTTCGGCAGCATTTCCCCTATAAATTCAACATCCCCGAGATTTAAACTCGGCCAAATTAGCAGCAACCATACCAACAACAACACCAACAACATCAGCAATCGACTAGAAACGCATTCTAACATAAATAGTTTTCTTTTCCAAATAATGCAACAACTTCCAATCCAACTTGTATTTTCAAATCTATATTAATATTTTCATGTTCATATACTAATTTAAGATCATTCAAACACAGGCCAAGAATATTCCAAGCCATATATCCAATATTCAACAATTCCATCAATTCCATATTCCACTCAAAATTCCTACATATGCAACAAAACCATCACAACACATTTTCTACTTACAAATTCATAACCAACAACAATAATCCACACTTTGACAACTTCATTTCCGTAATATCATAAAATCATTCTAAAATAACATAATCTTCTACAATCAACTTCAATGCCAAATTAAACCATCTAGCCTTTCTTTACATTATAAGGATCACAACAACACAATTAACATACTAAACAAAATTAATCCATTTCCATTCTACCTCCCTACACCACACGGCTACATTCCATATTTCCAACCCCAATCAAATTCATCCAACTTTCATCTCCAATGTGAATTCCACCATAACCATAACGAGAATAATACATAAAATTCAACTCATCTTAACTACACAACAATGCACACACACAGCCACATGCACACATGCACACCCATTTTGCAAACTTCCATATTTCCATAGATTCTACTCATTTCTACATACTACAACATAAACAAACCTTCATAACATGATAAAAAGGAATTAATTCTTACCTTTTTCTCCAAACTTCTTCACTTGGCTAAGGTGTTAAATTGATGAAACAAGCTCCCCATCTTCCAAAATAATTACACCAAGTTGTAAAGGACCCTTGAATTAGTGGAAATACCACAAGAAAATAATTTTTGGGAGAAGATTTCAAAGGGGCAAAAATTGGAGCTATGGCCGAATGGCCTTCATTTTTGCTCTTCTTGCTTTTGTTTTTCTCCTTGTCTTATTTTTCTTGAAGTTTCTAAGGATGATGATCCTTATATTAATTTGGCACAAGGAAAATTTATTAACTTGTGGGCTTGGCCATAAGATGGCCGGCCACCCCTCTCTTTTGGGCTTTAATTTTCTCTTCATCTTTTTAAGCCCAATTGGTTATCATTCTTGTTTTGTAATTCCCGAAACTAATTTTCAAAATTCCAATTTCGCCCTTAGCCTTCCCCGGCGCTTCCGCGTCCACACTTCTCATAAGCAACAACATATGTATCAAATAGAATCAAAATATGGCCTTATTCCTTATAAGTCACAATCATTCCAAAATTTCCGAATATGTGAAAATACGGGATGTAACATTAAGGTCATGGGTCGGATAATTCTTCTCTTGTTTCCGCAACTGCCTTGAAGCATAAGCAATGACTTTACCATGCTGCATCAACACACATCCTAACCCAACACCAGAGGCATCACAATAGACAAAATAACCATCTGGCCTTTCTGGGAGTGTCAGGACTGTGGCTGAAGTTAATCTATCCTTCAATTCTTGGAAACTACTTTCACAAGCATCAGTCCATTGGATCTTGCTGATTTTCGAGTTAGCTTTGTCAATGGTGCTAAAATAGAGGAAAACTGTTCCATAAATCTTCTGTAGTAACCTGCCAATCCTAGAAAACTGCGAACATCTGTAGGTGTTGTAGGTCTCGGCCAAGTCTTCACAGCTTCTATTTTCTGAGTATCAACTCGAATGCTATCAGCTGAAATAATGTGGCCTAGAAAAGTTACAGAATTCAGCCAAAATTCACATTTCAAAAACTTAGCATACAATTCACGGGTCCGAAGAATCCCAAGGACAATAAGCAAATGGTCTGCATGCTCAAACTCTGTCCGAGAGTATACAAGAATATCATGAATGAACACGATCACGAACAGATCTAAGAGAGGCCTGAATACATTATTCATCAAATTCATAAACACCGCCGGAGCATTAGTCAACCCAAATGACATTACCCGAAATTCATAGTGGCCGCATCTCATTCTGAAAGCTGTTTTAGGAATATCTTCTTCTCTAACTCTCACTTGATGATAGCCTGACCTCAGATCTATTTTGGAAAACCACTTGTCGCCCTGTAATGGCGGTCAAACAAATTATCAATTTTTGGTAGTGGATATTTATTCTCTATCATCACCTTATTCAGCTGCCTATAATCAATACACAATCGTAAAGAACCATCTTTCTTTCGCACAAATAGGACAGGTCCCCACGGTGACGAACTGGGCCTAATAAATCCCTTCTCAAGCAAATCTTTTAGTTGTGCCTTTAGCTCTTTCAATTCTGCAGGAGCCATTCGGTAGGGTGGAATAGAGATTGGTTTAGTATCCGGTAACACATCAATAGCAAAATCAATCTCTTTTTATGGAGAAAGACCTGCGAGTTCATCTGGAAATACATCCGAAAATTCATTCACTATCGGGACGGATTGAAAAGTCAGTGGCTTTGCTTCGGTGTCATGAACTCGGATTAAGTGACAAATATCGCCTTTAGCTATCATCTTCCTTGACTTAAGGTAGAAAATGAACCTACCTCTGGGAGACGCTGTATTACCTTTCCATTCAAGAACGGGTTCTCCCGAAAATTGGAATCGAACAACTTTCATTCGGCAATCGACATTGGCATAACATGAGGCCAACCAATCCATACCCATAATCACATCAAAATCTAACATTTCCAGCTCAACTAGATCAACTTTAGTCTGACGATCACATACCACAATTATACAATTTTTGTACACTTGTCTAGCTATTACGGGATCACCAACTGGAGTAGATACCTCAAAAGGTTTAATTGGCTCGGGTTTCACCCCAATACAGCCAGCAATATAAGGAGTAATATAAGACAACGTGGAACCCGGATCTATCAATGCATAAACCTCATGGTAAAATATAGATAGTATACCTGTAACCACATTCGGGGAGGACTCAAGATCCTGTCATCCGGCTAGAGCATAGATATGGGGCTGGGTACCACCTGAACTGGACGCTTCCCCTCTGCCTCTACCTTATCCTGCTAGAATCTGGGGAGTTTGCCCTATCGGGCGCACAAATGAAGAAGAACCAGCTGCTGATCCTGTGGGCTGAACCCCACCTCTACTGTACCTCGGGGGATAATCACGCATCACGTGCCCAGTCTGTCCACAAACATAATAAGCATCAGAGCCTTAACGACACGGGCCCTAATGTAACTTTCTGCACTGACTACATCGTGGGACCAGCGGTCTCCTCTGGCTATAATCGCCTTCAAACTGGGAACCCGAAGCTCTCGAGCTCTGACCCTGTCCTAAATAAATGGGGCGGTCAAATCTTCTACCTGTAAACTGGGGAGGTGCGCTAGTCACCGACTGGCCTGAGTATCTAGAATATGTCTGCCTCGATCCCCCTCAATAGTCACTGCCAGCACCAACAGATCTGGCCTTTTTACGCTGCCCTCGGTCAATATCGCGCTCACCCCTTTGCGGTTGTTCTTTGCTCTTCTAAGTTCGAGGTGTGGGTCTGAATATGGAAAATGTCCATACCCTCCTGCAATGAAGCTGTCATGAAATCTTTGAACAAATGTGGCCCTAAGCCACTCACAAACCTATGTACTCTATCTCCCATATCAACCACCATAGTCGGAGCATACTCTATCTCCCATATCAACCACCATAGTCGGAGCATACCTAGCCAATGAATTAAAGTGAAGGCTATACTCCCGGGCACTCATATTCTCTTGCTTTAGATTCAGAAACCTATCCGCACGGGCCCTTCGGACCTTAGGTGGCAAATAGTGACGGATGAAAGCATCTATGAATTCTTGCCAAACTAGGGGAGGTGCATTTTCCTTTCTTGAGGATATCCAATTATTATACCAAAGAACCGCCATATCCCGGAGTCTATAAGATGCCAACTCCACAGATTCAGTATCGGAGGCATGAATAATTTTCAATGTTCTCGGTGTCACATCAATAAAACCTTGCGGGTCTTCATTCGACTTTGACCCGAAAAATTCTGGAGGATTTAAACTCATAAAGTCACAGGCTCTAGCACTAGTCGCCCTGTCACCTGGACCTATACTCTGTCGCTGAGCCTGAGCAGCAACTATCTATGTCAATAACTGAATTGCTTCGGTCATTTATTGATCCGAAGCACCCGATGGAGGAATGGTAGGCATAGGAGCTACAACTCAAGCCCCCTCTTGCTCTTATAGAGTAGGCGGTGTCACGACCCAACCCCGTAGGCCGCGACTAGTGCCCGAGACTTGGCGAACAATGTAACCACAGAATGCATGAACAGAATCGTAAGTAACCAAATATAGTTTAAAACATTTTCAGAGACTCAATGGGTTAATCAAAACGAACCGTCTTTTATAAGCCAAAACAATAGTTAAATTAGATTTTCTTCCGAATATCACTCGGGGACATACCAAACCGAACTTCAGAAATCATAGTTACGTACCAAAATCATGTGCATAAGATCATTATCATAAACTCAAAGGGTAAGTAAACCGATCGTACTTGAAATCGGGATCATAGTCATATCATGTCCTTTCAAAAGTCGTCGGAAGTACATAAAGGAGAGTCGCGGGACCCACGAACGGGTGTCGACCCGAGCCGGGCCCGCCTATGGAAAACATAGTTATCATACATCATGGAATCATTTTTGAGCATATCGAGGCGATCCGGTTCTGTCTGTGAAAGTTACGGACTTTCGTAGTTTTTCGGAATCATTTAGGAACAAAACTCTTTTAAAAACCAAACTTTTATACAACTTTTGAAACTTATTCATACAAAAGACATAGGGCCAATATTTCATCATATCATGCATACGAAGGCCAAGAAACAAATAATAGTCACAGACATGGTCGGATCGCGAGAGTAGAATTTCCTCGAGGCTCGTATCATAGCCTATTTACGACTAAGGCATGCCAAAAGAAAGAAGGGTTGCGCTTTACATACCTCGTCCGCTTCCTAGATTAATCCAAGCTTACGTCTTGGCTTCTCCAAAAGCTACAATAACATCATTAGACGCCAAACATTAGTCATACGCACTTAGGAATCCAATTCTAGGCTAGCACTTTATTTGCGAAATTTGGGCAAAGATCTCCCCGTAAATTCAACAACCCCGAGAATTCAACTCGGCCAAATTCATCAACAACAATGCCAACAACCAAACTAGCAACATCAACAAGTGATTCAAAACTCATTCTAACATTAGTAACTCTTTTCTATATACTTCGACGGCATTTCATTTACATTCAAATCACCACCTACAATTAAGCCAACTCCAATGCTCATACATTCAAATACCAATCCGAAACCATTCAAACAAAATTCAAGAACATTTCAAACAATCCACACAATATTCAAACGGCCCAACCAATGTGCAAAGCCACCCGAAACCTTCCAATTCTCATAGGGACAACAACAACACATTTCTTTCTTCCAAATTCATAAACTACATCAATAATCCGCATGTTAGCAACATCATTTTCATCAATTCAAGAAACTACATTAAATTCACATTAGCTTCTAAAACAGCCCATATACGTTTTCCACTTCAACTTACATCATTAAGATTTCATTATCATCATATAATCCACAACAACAACAACCAAAACACTAAATAAAATTAGTTCATCATATTCTACAAAACAGCCCACTACACGGCTCAACTTCAACACGCAACATATCATGATTTCCATCCATTTTTACACATTACAACACATTCAAAACATCCATAACACAGCTAATTCCAACCATTCAACCCACATAAAATAGCCCCTTAATCCATAAATCTCAACAAAATAACAAACTAGTTTATAACGCTATTTTCTCCGTTCTAATCCGTTAAAACTCTAATTAAACTTGTTAACAATGAAAAAGGGACCTTAGTCTTACCTTAAGTATGCAGCTAGCACTTCACCCTCTTCTTCTTGGCTGATTTTTATCCCAAATTGAAGGCAACGTAACGTACAACTCTTTTCTCTTCATGAGCTTTGCGATTCGGGGCTTAGATTGTGGTCAAAATTTGGTTTCTCTCTCTACCTCTCCTCTCTCTCTCTCCATCTCTGAAAATATGGATGTTTTGGTCTAAAAAATGAAGGAGAAAGCTGAAAATTTCACTTAAATGGCATGGGTATTGGGCCTGACCCGACTTGGAATCGGGTTGGGCCGAATCCATTAAACTCGACCTTTCTGCCTTAAAACATCCATATCTCCTTATCCCGATGTTGCTTGTTAACCCACGACCTATGGTTGGAAAGCTATTTCAATTATCTACAACTTTCATTCTAGGAGTTTTCCCAAATTCTAAACTCATAATACCGTTTCGGCCCCTCGAAGTTAGATCACCCGAAGACATTTTCTTAAATAGTCCCTTTGGAGGGCTTACACTCATTTTTAGCTTATGGGTCCTTCTTAGGACTTGCTCAACTTCACATGTACTACTCATATATCTCTTCATATGTCCTTTATAAAATCCCAACATGTGGGTCTCACCTTAACACACGGCCACTTTGGCCTTTTCATGAAATTTTTATTTCAAGTTCTAGCCCCTAATTTCTCTTAATATTCCATACCAATAAAATTCATAAACAACTTATACATTACACCAAATCGAAAAATAGCTTTGTCCTTAACTTGTCACAACTAACTTAAAATATTCCAACGTACAAAATACGGGATATAACAGGCGGATTGTTAGAGGTATTAGATAGAGCCTCATTATGAGATTCACCTTCTTCTACATTAGTTGGCGGCTCTCTTTCTGTCCACCTTTCTGTCATAGCCTTGCCCTTCTGGGCGACTGTAGCTTTTCTCTTAACCGGCATCACTGAAATCATAACTCACCATTAGGGAGGAGAAAATCTTATAACATGGCTCTATTGCACGATCTAGTAAGAAAAAGAATGGTCATTTTTCCTAAATGGACAATGACCTCTTATTTATAAGTGTGGCACGCTTCACACCCATAAACGAGACTCTGCTGGACACGGCTCGTAGACACACCCTAGGACGGAACTGCTCTGATACCACTTTTGTCATGACCCGACTAGGGGGTCATGACGGGTACCCGAAGCTGACTACCGAGCACCTCTCATTAAGCTACTCATCATACTCAACCTGAACATATATAAACTCCAAAGAAACCCATATCTATATACATAAGCCCTCACGGCTGTTATATCCCGTATTTTGTACATTGGGACCATCCGGTTTAACTATGATAAGTTAGGGTCCAAACCATTTTGGGATGCAAAGTCGAGACTTTTGACCTTTGATTTTGTTTTGAGGCATAAGTTGTGCATGAATTTGTTGGCATGGAACACTTAGGAAAATTTGGGACCAAAATTGAAATAATTGAAAGTTGTAAATATTGCATTGTTGTGGCTAGTTGGCTGTATGGTGTGGAGTGGCTCCCACACATTTTGTGGCCTATTTTAATTGGTCCAACACATGTGTGTGGGCCATGGACACTTGTGCAATTTATGTGGGAGCTTAAAAGATGACTTCTAAGTCATCTATTCTCATTCTATACTTAGAAAAAAAAGCAAGAAGTTGAAGAACAACAACAAGGCTCTCGGCCAAGAACCTTAATTTTCAAGTCCAAAAATTAGCCATCCCAAAATTATTTCTTTGATGCAAATCCACTAATTGGAGGTCCCTAAGTAACGTGGAAGTATTGTTGGAGCGATCAAATCATCCGTTCTCATCCTTGCAAACCCTAGCCTAGTATAGAGTTGAAGAAGAAAGGTGAGAGTTAATCATGTTTTATGTGTTATGAATGTTGTATGCATGTTGTAGTATGTTAAAATGGATGAAATTCATGAAACAAGCAATGTTGGAGTTGAGCCGTGCATGGTGTATTGGCCGTGTGATGTGTGTGTTGTGTAGAAGTGTTGGATTAATTCTATTTAGCATGTCTAATTGTTGTAGGGTGAACAAATGAATGAGAATCATCTATATATGTATATGGGTATGTGGCCGATTGTGGCCTCTCATGTGTGGCAAAGAATGAATTAATATCGCTTAGTGTTTTAGTTGTTGTCGTTATGAATTCTATGTTGGAAATGAGCGTTTAATGACTCAAGAGTGATGTTGTAATTGTATGGGCTGATTTGAAGGCTATTGTGCATTTGATGTAATTTGTATATGTATGAGAATGATATCGGTATAGTGTGGATTATTGATGCAAATCATGATTTGAAAATGAGGAGTGTGTTATAGTGAGGTTCTCGGGTTTGGGATACATTTTCGGGTAAATTGGAGCAATTGTTGGATTGTTGGAAATATTGTGTGAATTGTTTAAGATGTTCTTGAATGTTGTTGGTATGGGTTCGGGTTAGTATTGGAAGGTATGAGCGTTGATGTTGGCTTGAATGTAAGCCGTTGAATCGAAAGTATTGAATGTTGTCGAATGATGTAAAAGAGAGTTACTAATGTTATATTGCCTTTCGGATTGATTATTGATGTTGCTAGGTTGGTTGTTGATGTTGTTGTTGTTGATTTGGCCGAGTTAAATTCTCGGGGTTGGTCTATTTACAGGGGAAATCTTTGCCCAAATTTCTGTAAAATTAAGGGCTAATTTGGAATTAAATGCCCAAATGTCTATAGCTAATGTTTGGCATATTATGACTTGTTTGTAGACCTTGGGAAGCCCGAGACGTAGGTTGGAATTAGCTTGAGTTTGGATTAGCGTTGAGAGCGATCGAGGTATGTAAAGCTCAACCCTCTCTTCTTTTGGCATGCTTTAGTTACAAATAGGCTACGACACGAGCCTCGAGAAAATTCTATTCTCGCAATCCGAGCATGTTTATGACTCTTATTTGTCTCTTGGAATTCGTATGTTTGATGTGATGAAATATTGGCCCTTATGTCTTTGGAATATTTGATTTTCAAACTTTGCATAAAAAGTTTCATTTTTAAAGAATTCCGTAACTACGAACGCCCGTATCTTTCACAGAAAGGCTCGGATTGCCTCGATATGTTCGTAGGTGATTGTATGGTGTATGATGAGTATGTTTTCCATAAGCGGGCCCGGCTTGGGTCAACACCCATCCGTGGGTCCCGCGACTCTTCTTTTTGTAATACTGATGACTATTGAAAGAATTTGGTTTGACTATTATTCGGATTTACAAGTATGGTCATTTTACTTACCTTTCGAGTCTATGATAATGATTTTATACATATGGTTACTTACGACTCTGCTCGTACATTCTGTTGTATCTTTCGCCGAGTCCCGGGCCGGTTCTGTTGTCGTGCGCACTTTGTTATACTCCGGTGTTATGCTGTGTTATGGTTCACCGAGTGCCTCGCTAGAGGGCCGGGTTTCGCTTATATTTGGTGTTATGCTGTGTATGGCGTTATGCTGTGATATGATGTGTGACGGGGATACGGAGATTTGAAACTTTTACGGTGTTATCTTGTGTTATGGTGCCATCGACGGGCGGGCGACCATATTTTGATTTTATGCATGATTTGTATTTCGAAAGTAAACATTTTGATATTTTGGAAATACATTTACTTTCGTACTTACGTCTCGATTATGACTCGCATTTGTTTACTATATCTTCGCTTTTGCATACTCGGTACATATTTCATGCGGACCCCCCTTTCTTGAGGGTCGCGTTTCATGCCCGCAGGTACAGACGCACAGTTTGGTGATCCGCCAGTCTAGGACACCCTTTTCTGCTGTTTGGAGTGCTCCCCTTATTCCGGAGCCACATTTTGGTATATACTCGTTCGCTGCATATGTATTGGTTTGTTCAGGGGTACGGCGGGGCCCTGTCCCGTCATATGATTATTGTTTGTCTGTTTAGAGGTGTGGACATATATGTGGGTTAGGCCTATTACATACAGATGTGTGTTTGTATGATATATGTTACGGGCGATCCCATTCGCCGTGGCAGCCATGTAGGCTTGCATTTGTACATGTTTTGGGTCGTTGCGCCATTTGATAGCCTTGTCGGCTTCTGATATATATATGGTTGTGTTTGAGATGGGTTTGCGACAGTTTGATATAATCTGAGACAGTGTTTGATATTTGTGTCCGTATAAGCTATCCGTATGTGAGTTGGATTAGTGATTGTGTTTGGGTGCCCAGCTCGGGCACTAGTCACGGCCTACGGGGTTGGGTCGTGACAACGACTACAAAAATGATATACAGAAGTACAACGTGATCATCGTGGGACATCAACAACCCACACGTACGTATCTACGAGCCTCTACTAAGCTATTAGATATAAAGACGGGACAGCACCTCGTTGTGCCCAAAATATATATATACACAAAAGAATATAATCATAAGTAGCACCTCCGGAATAATGGAGTGCTTCTGTGAATCTGCTGATAAGTTCCTACGGATTCGTACCGTCTCCCTGTCTACCTGTGGGCATGAACACAGCGTCCAAAAAGAAAGGACGTTAGTACGAACATTATACTGAGTATGTAAGGCATGAATAGTACTGGCATAATAAAGAAATCACGAAGCATGGGATGAAGATATAACCTGATTAACCTTTAAAAGTAAACACGTGTTATACATCTCACATATATAAACATATCACATGTACCATCGTCGTTAACTCGCATCCGGGTAACCATCATACGCTGCCCACTAGTGGTGTCATGTCCGGCCCTCTAGACACGGTGTAATCATAAGCAGCCCGCATTAGCGGTGACATGTCCGGCCATCTAGGAACGGTGGAATCATATACAGCCCACCTTCGCAGTGACATGTCTAGCCATCTAGGCACGGTGGAATCGTATGCATCCCGTGTTCGCGGTGACATGTCTGGCCATCTAGGCACGGTGGAATTGTATCATCATCTACTCATCATAAACTTATCATAAAGCAAGCATTAGAATCCAAATATAATCTATAATCATATCGGGGTGACATAAGGTCGAGAGCCCCCGTTTCCATTATGGAGTAATCATAATCATCGTACCTCACCTCGAAGGAACTAACATTATAAGGTGGGTCTAGAAACAATGAATAACATCAAAGGAACGTATAAGATTATTAGCTTCATAGGAATATCATGTCATGAGCTTTGGGATCTTTAGGCTTAGACTCATCATCATTATTATCATATTCATAACATATCTCTTATCTTTATCTTCTGAGCAGTTCTTAATAGTCATAGGCTCATAGTTTCTGGAATGTATGAAAGTCATGGAAAAATAGAGTAAGTGATGTCATAGGAATCATGCCTTAGAAAGAAGGGACTAGCCTTACATAACTTTTCGTTTAGCTACTTTATCACTTGAACGTTCCCCTCCACTATTGTTAAAACTCGGAAAATTTCGTATGTGTTGCCTTGTGGATAGGCTAATGTGAGCTTAAGGTTATTGTGAAATCCTTATGAGATTAAGGGAAGTATTGGATAGCTTAGGGTTCATACTATAATATTTCGAAGTTATACGAATATGTGAAATGTAGTTCAATGAAGGAAGTGAAATATAAGTCGTGTTCGGAAAGGTTTTGCTATGATTGAGCTAATAATTATTTTGTGATGCCTTGTGGGGCTACTATAGGGGCTATTGTATGGCTAATGAAGTATTATATAAGTGCCAAGAAGGTTCCACGAGGATTAGAAGTCAAATGAATAATCGAGAAATTTTTTTTACACAACTGGGAGTTAACTCAACCTTTATAGAAAGGGGAAATTCCATAGTGGTGATATATGGTCCACTTAGACGGACCGCATATTATTGTACGGACCGTATAAGTGGTCCGTATAAAATCCACAGGGCAGATTTTTAAGTTTTGTATAAATAGATGCCCTTGGTTCTTTTATTTCATTTTTCATCTTTTACAAGTATTGAGAGCTCAAAACCCTTCTCTAAACTTATTCCACCCCAATCCAAGAGAAAAAAAATATCAAGAGGCAAGAATCAAAGTCTTCATGCATTAGAAGGTTTCCTAGGGTTTGTAGACTACAAGAGTTTCTTGAGTATTAAAGCTAGGGTTTTCACATGAGTTCATAGCGGCTCCAAAGCTCATTCCCATGAGATAAAAGGATATTTTTCATGCTTATTTTATGCTATCATGAATGCTTAGTTGTTGAAGAACTTAGGTTGAAGAAAAGAGTAGAAAATGAGGGCCAAATGTAACTTTTGTGATGTTTTTAAGTAGTAAGATAACTTGAGTCATGATTACTAGTATAATATGGATATAATCTTGTTGTGGAAGGTAATAATGATAATGAAGAAGCATTATATGAAAATGTGCTAAAATGGGTATGAAGCTGCTAGTATGAGTTAAACATGAGGGTGAATATTGAAGGCTTAATATAATGTGATTACTCGATTTGGATATTATGAGTGTATTATGGATGTTGTTGTGGTTGTTGGGAGTTGTTTTGTGATATGGTTGAAGTTGACGAAATAGGGGAAATCTTTGCCCAATTTTCATTAGACTATGAATTAAACTAGTTTGAATTTAAGAGTATCATTAAGGCTTAACCATGGTATGAATCCTTCTAAATGTAAATTATTCAAGCTTCAACGGTAAACGTTAGATAGTTAAGAAGACAAAGAGGTATGTAAGGCTAACCCTTCTTTCAATAAGGCATGGTTCCTTGGCTATATATATCCTTTCATGAGTTCTATAATGTCCTCCAAATGATTCTATCTCTAAAGCTACTAAAGCTCATGATCCTCGATACTTTCATGATTCCATTGCATCCTTTATATGATAGTTGATCCTCCAAGGGTAGACGTAACAAAAATGATAATGGTAATGATGTTGATGATACTTATGGACTCTTAAGTAGATGTGTCTAAGTATGTATGACTATTATGTAACACCGAGCTTATATGGCCGGGTATGATATCTATTACTGCGCGCACGCCAACTGGTTGGGTACGGATGACACCGAGCCTTGGTAGGGCCGGAGTATGTATAATCACCGAGCCTTGTCATGCCGGGTATGTGAAACCACCGAACCTCCATGGTGGGGTATGCTATAGATATGAATATGTATATGAATACGGATATGAATATGGATATGAATGTAGATATATGTATACGTGTATATGTATGTACACGAGCACGCATTAGAAATGGAAGGTCCCTATGAAAGACAAGTAAGTAATTATGACGATGACTCTACCATCTCCGACTCTCCCATCTTATGCTATTTCTCATCTGTCTCTTATGCTCCTATTACGATGTTGATTATGCTTTACATACTCGGTACATTATTAAATGCGCGTCTTTTTATTTGTGGACGCTGCGTCATGCCCGCCGGTGGTCAGGGAGATAGGCTTGATCCATAGCCTTCTTATTCAGGGACTACATAGAGGAGCTCCATTTCATCCGAAGATACAGCTTTTGGTATTATTCTTTTGTGTACATACATGGAAATGGCGGGATTCTGTCCCGCCTATATATTACCTACTCTTCTTAAAGGCTCGTAGATAATTTGTATATGGTTAGATGTCTTGAAGCCTTGTCGGCTTATATTTTGTATATCATTTTGATAGCCTCGTCGGCTTATATACATTGATATGGGTATAGTTGTTAATGATGTTATGAAGGTATCGTTGCCTAATAAGATTAGCATGAATGACGGATAAGCGTGATTAAGCTAAGTGGCCCACCTAGATGCAAATGTGGATGTACGATAACAGGTGCCCGGATGGGTTAGCATCGGGTGCCCGTCATGGCCCTCCAGTTGGGTCGATACAACTATTCACATTTCTACCTTCACGATAGTTTGTACTAATATTAGATAATCGATAACGTAAGCATGCTTGAAATAAAGGTAAAGAAAATTGGGCAGCATCTCCTTTGTTTATACAACTTTCTCCATATCATATAACAACTCCCTAACGGCAATAACAATATTCATAATATCATACTCAACAATCTTCATCAACTATACATTATTCATTTCTTCTACTTCCATTTCAAGGTCATCCATAACCATGGTCATAATACAACATTATATTCGTCTTCCTATAATGTTTTTCCCATGTTCTTAATATCATCTATAACAAGATTATACTCATAACATCTCAAGAATTATGATTCATGTCAACTACTATTCAAGAATACCATAATTTCACACTTGAGCTCCATATTCCATTTCCTTCCATAATCTAAGTCTTTCAACCATTCAATATGCTAAATAGCATGTAATGATCATGAAACTCACCTTTGATTATGTAGGAGCAAGTTTTGCATGAAAATGGTTCACTTGAAGAAAAACCATAGCTTCAATCCAAAGAGATTTGCAATCCCTAAGAGCTTTCTTGCACTGGATTTCCTTGGATTAATGATATTGCTCCTTGATTTCCCTTGGATTCTTGAAAATAAAATGTGCGGAATGTTCTAGAGCCTTGGAGAGAAGTGGAAAAGTGTCAAAAATGAAAATAATGAAGTGGGAACATCATTTTATACTTGAAAATAACTCAGCCGTCGGGACTTTTACGGACACTTATACGGTCCGTATAACATTATACGGGCTGCATAAGTGATCGTACTTCACCACTAGAGAAAACATCATTTTGGGTGTTATACGGACCCTTATACGGATAGTATAAAGTTATACGGACCATATAAGCGGTCGTATAACCCCGTCTTTCAGTTGTTTCCATCGTTCGTTTGGTCTCCAATCCTTATGGATCCTTCTTAACACTTGTTTAACACTTCATTAACCATCTAAGTAGCTTTATAACTTTTCCTCAAGACATTATTAAATCAGCATTAGCTCGGTACTTTGCAAACCCTTTTTCAAACACGACTTATACTTTACATTCTTCAACGAACTTTTTTAGTTTACCTCAAACATCTTTGGAATCTTAATTAGAATGCTTTAGTACTACTTCTTACTTATAGAAACATCGTATACTTCTCACCCTATGTTAGTCTATCTACCATGCGACGACATGAAATTTTTCGAGGTGTAACAACTCTACTGGACACGACTTTGCAGACAACCCCTAGGATGAACTGCTCTGATACCACTTCTGTCATGACCCAAACCGGAGGGCTCAAGACTGATACCCACGACCCTACTCCACTGAGTGCCATACTACTATTCCATCTAGGAGTCATAACTTTTTGTGAACCTTTAATCTACGAAATGATTCTTCCGTCAGGTAAAAAAAAAACTTTTCAATAAAAACTCTTTCGTCAAATCAGGGACTTCGCCCTTATCGTATTTTCAAGGAAAACCTTTACTCACAATAAAATTTTTAAAAACTAAAGCATCAAAACACATCGACCTATATGGTCGCTTTACTACAGTTGTCGACATCTCGACACACTATCCACTGGACAACGCTGCAAAAGTCTACAACATACACGAGATACCATAACATAAGTACTCGACTCGTAACGCTCCGGCGAGATGGAGCTCGCCGGTCAGGCCGATGGCTTTGGGAACATCCTATAAACAATGTCTTCCACATCATCACATATACTGCGTGGCATGAAATGCGGCACCCCGGAACAAAGGGATGTCGGTGCGAATAATGTCTAAGTATATAAGCGGCGAAACAATATATCTCGACTCGGATGATAAAACGGACTCAATGCGTACATGTAACTCACTACGATAAACATGTATGTGCATATGAAATTTTGATGCAGCATGAGTATGTGTGTGTGTATATATATATAATGCATGCCTTAGCCCTGCTCGCAGCCCCTTTGGGTATATAACGCCTTAGCCTTTTTCCCCTTCCCCATGAGATGATGTCGTGCCTGTTTGTAAATATGCAAATGCATGAAAATCTTTGAAAACTATCAAAAGATTCCCTTCGGAGCAACTTTTAGTTCAAAACGGGAACTTCTTCCCTTTTCTGAAAAATGGGAACTTCTTCCCTTTTCTTAAAAATGGCAACTTCTTCCCCTTTTTCTCAAAAATGAGAACTTCTTCCCGCTTTTCGTTGTCTCGCTTTGAGACTCGAAAATCAAATGTGAAATGCATGGGTATAAGAAAAATTTAAGAATGTCCCCTTCGTGAATTGGACATCGTTATGAAACCGCACAACTTATGGATACCACTTTTCGGACTTAAGAAGTCAAGGAACTCGGATACCCCTATATCTAGGAGTGGATTCATTATGGATATCATTACGGCTTCGCGCATCGAGAGATCTCGCCAAAAAAAGGAAATGATAGCCTTAACATACTGACCCCGATCTCCTACGAATTAGCGCTTATTCTCCCGAACTTGCAAATCTACATTCGAAGAAATTATACTACGAGTTAGACTTATCGTCATATGCCTATCTCAAGTCCTTAAACCAATTCTTTTAGAATACGCAAAAATTCGGGCGAGTATCTCCCCTGTTTATATGCCTAGCCTAAAATCACAATCCAGCAACCAACAACAACAATACCAACAACAACAACAATATTATCAATACCAATATATTCCATAAAGCATCCCACACGATGTTTTTTTCAACATACAACAACAATATACACTTCCTTTCTTGATCAAGGCATAATACAAATCAACACACCAACAATATTAGATACCATCTAATACATGTAAATCAGCCCAGCCATGGCCACAACATGCTCAAAACAGTCCATAAACACAACAACTACAACATGACACTTTATGACCTTTCCTCCTTAACTATTTTCACTTTTAAAAGACTTATTAAACCTTAATCAACTCAACATAGAGATAGGATGAAGAACATACATTATACTTGAATAAATTCAGCCACACCAACTGTATACATTATACTTGAATAAATTCAGCCACACCAACTTTCTTCAAGACCAAACTTACCACGGCAATCAAGTAAAAGCAAGAACAATCACCTTTCATGCACTAGTTTGGTGTAATCTTGTTAAATTCTTGATTTAATGAGCTATAAATGTTTGGGGGTTGTGTTAAGAAGTTTCTAGGACTATTGATAATTCAAAATGCTGATAAAATAGAGTTAATGAGCGCTACCCCTCATAAGTCGGTTTCAGCACGACCTTCTCATGTGGGACCCGCGGGAAGCCATTTGGCGGCTTCGAGTCTTTATCTTAAAGTGACCATAAACCTTGATCTCGATATCGTATGAGAGCCATGAAACTAAGGTTGGAAATATATTTTAATTATCTACAACTTTCATTTTCTGTGTATTTCCAAATTAAAGCTTATGATAGCGTTTTGGCCCATCGAAATCGGTCATACGAAAATGTATCCTTAAATCATCCTTTTGAAGGGCTTATGCACATATTTGGCTTAAGGGTCCTTCTTAAGACTTGCTCAACTTCTCATGTACTACTCGTATCACTTTTCATATGTCCTTTATAAAATCCTGGCATGTGGGCCGCACTTAGGCACGGTTACGAGGGAACATTCATCGGGTAACGTGTTAGCGGTTACTCCATACGGTCTTGAAATGTCACATATATATATATATATATATATATATATATATATATATATAACTATAACTTTGAGCTTGTATAACTTTGCTCTCAGCGCGTTCGCTACTAAGTCGTGGCGCGTTCGCTTGGTAGCAGTACAGTTTCGTGAGTTTCACATCATGACTTCTATACTTCATATGCGATCGTTGCCTTTTATTGTGTATTGGTGGTTTCCATATTATATATATGTACAGCTATTTTCTTACACCGCGCTATGCTATTATCTTGTAAAGAGGACGTAGATGCATTGACTTATAGGTGATATTGTGATATGTGTCCATGTGTGACATGATATATGGATTGATAGGTTTTGACTTATTCATTATATGGTGATATATATATAAGCTGTCGAATGATTGGTATTGGTAGGCACTTTAAGATATTAGTTTAGCTTTCGTGTTTCGGTCGAGATATGTCCGTATACGTATTGGCATTAACGTATACTCGATACATTTGATATCATTCATGCGTTCCCACGAACATTTTCGGGGGTTGCACGTTAATGCTCGCAATATATATTAGATAGACAAGTGGTCCGTTTAGGACATATATTCGCGTAGGTACTCCACTTGGTTCGGAGGCATATATTGAATTCATTTTGAACAATGTTGCATATGTATATATATATCGGGTTGCACGTTTCGCGGCATATATTAGATCGGGTTGCACGTTTGTGGCATATATTAGATCGGGGATAGTTGTATATAGTAGGTACATGGACTTTACGGATTTTATTGTGATCTAGGATATATGAGCGTGAAGGTGACTTATTCATTATTTTCGGTGTGTATATATATATATATATATATATATATATATATATATATATATGACAACTCTCTCTGGGTTATTGGTAAAATAGCCCCGTAAGTATGGAAGGATCCTCCTCACAAAGAGTTTTAACCGAGCCGAAATACCTTACCCACGGTATACTCAAAGTATAAGCATATGTTCTTTGCAATACGACAGGATTAGAAGTTAAACGAATCGAATCGACACAAGTCGAGGAGCGACTTAGGAAAGTACGCATAAATAAGTGGCCTTTAACGGTCCTAAGGTAGCGAACGTCCTTGTCGGGTAAGTTCCGACCCGCGCGGCGTAACGATCTGAAGCTTCTCGGAGAGAGGTACCGGTGAAATAGACATGTACGTCGACGATATTGAAAGTTCATGGTATTGTTCTTACAACCCGTGTATAGTTCGGATAATTCTAGTATCCACCTATATATACAACCTCGCATTTTATTCTTATTATTTTCATTCTTCAAACTAAGAAAACCCTTAAATATATCCTCTCGACACTTTCCGTGACGAGAAGTTGTATTAAGATTTCGTCCGGTTATCTACGGACCGTGTCTAGTAGAGCTTGTGAATGAAAGTGTGTTGTGTTCCATTAAAGTTGTTGAGCTTTGGAGTTAATGTTTGATTCTTTCTCTCTTAGACCGTCCATAGGTGGTGTATATGATTCCGCCTTCTAATAGTTTGTTTAATTATCAATGAGTTTTAGTGGCTTTGAGTAAAGGAAATACGATTGTAAGGAGGCTACAATTGAATACTCGGCGTAAACTAGGGTTTCGGGGTGATTCTTGAGGAGATGGTTTGGGATAGGATTTAATTGTATTTTGGTACATAAATGCCTTCCCCGATATTGCACCGTTGTTGGTATTGTTGTTGATGATTGGATTGAGTTGGAAGTTGAAGCATTGTTAAGTTTCGGGCTCGGGCGTCGGGGAGTTAGTGTTGATCGGGCGGATCGAGCTATTAGTGCGAGGATAAGATTTTGGTTTATCCCTATATTTTGTTGATATATATATATATATATATATATGCGAGGGACTTCCGTCCTTTCATGCACTTTCTATTCCATTGAGTCGATTAGGTTGGTTATATGTGGCTCAGTAATGTGCCTTATCGGCTAATTGCTTTTATGTGGGAGCATGTAGTGGCCTAGTCGGCTTGTCAAGAGTTTTTAGTATATATATATATATATATATATATATATAGATGGTTGATAGTTCTTGATGTCGTTCTTTTTATGAGTCAATATAGCTCGGTTATGTTCGAAAATAGGCCCAGCTTTTGATTCATTGGTAGATATGGGGTGCTTGGTCGGTAGAGGATGGAGGATCGAGCTCACATGACTCATGGTTGGGTCGTGGGACACATTTGATTGAGTAGTTATGTCCTAGGGTTGTTTATAGATATTTCTAGTAAAGTCTTGTTTACGGGTGTGTCGTGCACCAGTGTTAGCGGAGGACGGAGGGATGTAGGACATTTACCGGGGCCATGTTGTAAGATTCTTTCTCTCTTAGATCATGCGGTGAGTTCGAAGAAGTTCGACTTCAAATAATTGGTTACGATTTCGGTATCCATTCCAAAGCTACGGCTCCCTCCACGAGAACCGGATGTTTAATCGGTGAGGCTACGCGTACTCGGAGAGGGCTCGGGAGAGTTTCGAGTGAGTTCCCATCTCGGTACGGATGGAGTCGACCCCACCTTCGACACACCGAGTTCCTCGCCACGGTGTACCCATTGTGGTAGATTACACGTTGGACAATGTTAATTGGCCGGATCGGTAGCTTGTTATGCTTCGGCCGGTAAGAGTTGATGTTGATGAGGGAGTCACCGTCGAATTTGTTGGTGTTTAGCCTACGACTTTTCTCAAGTGGATTCTTATTCAGAGTTATGCCGTGTTGGTGTAAGGTTCTGGACCCCCGGACTTTATTGATAGTACGCAATGGACTCTAGTTCCGTGTTGATACTCGAAATCGCGTCTTGGCTTCTTATAGGCTCAGTGATGTTGCCGGGATCGTGAGTCGTCGTGATGTTGTTACATGTATATTATCGATCCTCATATATGATGTATTCGCACTGATTGACCCGGGTTCCACCTTACCTTATGTTACTCCATTTGTTCAGCGGCAAGTTTGGGATAAGCCTGGATCGATTAAACCGTTTGAGGTGTCTATGCCAATTGGTGACCCGATTATAGCTAGACGAGTACATCGAGGTTGTATAGTGATAGTCTGCAATCGCCATACCATAGCAGATTTGATTGAGTTAGATATGATCGAATTTGATGTTATTATGGGTATGGATTGGTTGGCTTCCTGTTATGATAATGTTGATTGTAGAATGAAGGTAGTTCGGTTCTAGTTCCCAGACGAGCCAGCCTTAGAGTGAAAGGGTAATGCCGTTTTGCTGAGGGATAAGTTTATTTCCTACCTTAAGGTAAGCAAGATGATCAGAAATGGGTATATTTATCTCCTGGTTCGGGTTACGGATATGCAAGTTGATCAGCGACCCTTCGGTCTGTCCTGTAGTTAATGAGTTCCCGGTATTTAGATGAGCTTCCAGGCATTCCGCTAGAGCGGGAGATTGACTTCCCTATCGAGCTATTACCCGATACTCAGCCAATATCCATTCCTCCTTATAGAATGGCACATATGGAGTTGAAAGAATTGAAGGAGCAACTGAGTATTTACTCGAGAAGGGCTTTATTAGGCCCAGTACATCGCCGTGGGAAGCGCCGGTATTATTTATAAGAAAGAAGGATGACTCCTTGAAAATGTGTATTGATTATAGGCAATTGAATAAAGTGACTATTAAGAATAAGTATCCACTTCCGAGGATTGATGATTTATTTTGACTTGATGCGAAGAGGTGCCGAGATATTTCTCAAAGATAGACTTGAGATCGGGGTATCATCGAGTTAGGGTGAAGGAGGAGATATTCCAAAGACGGCATCCGGGACTAGATATGGGCACTATGAGTTTTGTGTTATGTCATTCGGGTTAACTAATGCTGACTATATTCATGGACTTGATGAATCGTGTATTCAAACCCTTAGATCTGTCGTGATTATGTTTTATAGATGCCATTACGGTTTATTCATCGTCGAGAGGGTTAAACATGTAGATCATCTACGTGCGGTGCTTAGAGTTCTTCGAGATAGAGTGTTATATGCGAAGTTTTCCAAGTCACAGTTACGGTTGAACTTTGTGGCTTTTCTTGGTCACATTATTTCGGATGAAGGTGTTAGGGTGGATACTCAAAGAATTGAAGATGTGAAGAATTGGCCAATGCCTGATACCAATAGAATCACGTAGTTTCTTAGGTCTAGCGAGGATATTATAGATGGTTCGTGGAAGGATTTTCTTCTCTTTACCCCATTACCAAGGCGACTCAAATCGGCTAAGTTCCGGTGGACGGATGCATATGAGCGGGGTTTTCGGATATTCAAGGACAAGTTGACCTCGACACCGTCTTGACCCTTAGGAGAAACAGATTGGTACGTGATATATTGTGATGCTTCGGGTATTGGATTGGGTTGTGTATTAATGCGACAAAGGTAAGGTTGTTTCTATGCTTCGATAAATTTGAAAGCACGAGAAAAAATTCCCAACCAGCTGATTGGAGCGGTGATCCATGCCTTGAAGATGTGGAGACACACTTATACGGTGTTCGTGATATTTATGCGATCACAAGAACCTCGATTATATCTTTAGCGAAGGACTTGAATTTACGTCGAGCAATGGTTAGAGTTCTTTGAAAGATTACGATGTTGATATTTTGTACCATCCTAGAAAGGATAAAGTAGTAGGCGATGCTCTTATTCGTAAATCTATGGGTAACCTATTGTATTTGCGGAGGAGAAAGAGAGATGGTCCGTGAAGTTTGTCGATTAGCTAACCTTGGAGTTCGATTGTTGGACGCGGTGATATAGGAGTTACAACTCGGGTACAGTGATGTAATCTTTGAAGGCGAGATAAAGGAACGTCGGTACGAGGATCTATTTTGGTTCATTATCGAGATATGGCACCTCGGAAAGAAAAGACACCTTTGTGATTGCAAGGGATGGAGTGCTCGGAGGTATCGAGGTAGATTATGCGTTCCCGATGTTACGGGACATCGTCGGCGTGTTATATCCCGTATTTTGTACTTTAGAATATTTTAAGTTAGTTGCGACAAGTTAAGGACAAGGCTATTTTTCGGTTTTGTTTCAAGGCACAAGTTGCTTATAATTTTATTGGATGGAAATATTAAGGAATATTTGGGGTTAAAAGTGAAATTTTGGAAACTTAATATTCATGAAACAAAGGCCATGTGGCCGTGCATGTGGGATGTGGGCCATAGGCCACATGTCTTAATTATATAAGTAGCTAAAGATGAAAAATTAATCATCTTCTTCATAATCACCCTTAGAAATTTCAAGAAACTTGGAGAAAGAAAAAAAGAAGGAGAGTATTCGGCCATGGCAAGGCAAAATGGAAGACCATGAATAGTGATCAAAAAAAAAAATTCTTCTAGTATTCCAACCATTGGAAGGTCAACATTATACGTGCTTTAAAAATTGACAATCATGTTGTTGCTTCATAATTTAAACTCGCGTTGAGTATTATATTTCGTATTTTTGTACGTCGGATTATTAAAAGGCGAGGTGGGGCCACACATTGAGATTTTTGGGACATGCGACAATTTATATGAATCCACGTATGTGAAGTTAAACATAACTCAGAAGGACCTTGAGCGAAATCAAAGTGGAAGTCCTCCAAACAAATATTTTCAAGTAACGCTTCCGAGAATCGACTTCGAGGGCGAAGCGGTATTATAAGTTTGGAATTAGGAAAAACACAAAATATAGAAGTTGTAGATAATTGAATTATCTTTCCAACCATAGGTCGTGAGCCCACGGGTGACATCGGGATAAGGAGATATAGACATTTTAAGGCGAAAGGTCGGTGGGCTAGGCTGGCAAGACTGATGGGGTTAGGCCCATGACCCATGCCTATTTGAGTGAAACTTCAGCCCTTTCCTCTCATTTTTCAGACCAAGAACACCAGAAAATTCTGGAAAGAGAGAGAAGAGCCTTGGAGAGAAGAAAAACCATTTTTACCCTGACCCCCAATTAAACCCGGGGGAAAAAAAGTGTTGCAAACGTTGTCTTCAATTGAGTAAAAATCAACCAAGGGGAAAAGTGATAACTTGGGGGGGGGCATCTTAAGGTATGAAATGGTTCCTTTTCAGTTTAAAGAGTTTATTTAGAATTTTTTAAAGGGTTACACAGGAAAGCCCCATAAATTCGTTTG